>NC_041397.2:59467046-59754546 GCF_900747795.2 Erpetoichthys calabaricus | reverse complement strand
CACTGCACTATTTATTTGGACACTGGTTTCGTTGATTTTTTTTAAAAAAAAAGCACTTTTGCACTTTTTGCACCATCCCCTTGCTTCATTGTTGTGCCTCACTGTTCAGTTCATCGGTGACATTACCGACAGTGTAGGGTTCAAGGGCTCCCAGAAGGAAGATGGGAGTGTGGAACAGAACCCACATCATCACAATGCCACAGTGGCCAACGTAATGAGCAACTTCGTCATGCCCAGTACTGTTCCACGTGGCCTCACACTTCATGCGATACTAAATGGTCGATTACCCCAGTGGCCACACTTGTGTGCAGGCACAGGATTTGTATCCATGCTTTTTCCTAACTACATGATGTTGTTAAATATTTTAAAAACCAAATTAGAACCGAATAATAAAATCTTTAAAACTAAATATTTGATGTCAAAGAAATATTTAAAGAAGCATAAAGAGAAATATACTTGTGGTAGATTGTGCTGTAAGTTTTATCTCAATAGGAGAAATAATACTGTATTTCTCATTTTCTGAAGTGACGAGGATTCTTATGGTTCCACTGAAGTTACGAGACGGGTGCCACAATCAGACAATTGAGATTTTCTATTTGGCGGCCACTTCTAACCCACTATTCCTAAATATCTCAACGACTGCCATATTTCACACTGAAATCCTTTCATTTAATACTACTGCAAGTCAAATCCTTAGACAAAACAGAGACACAAGATGTCTTCATAAGTCAAAACATTCTTTCTCTGTAGAAGACGATGTGCATACTTTCATTTAATTATAACACTATACTTCTACATTTTTAAGCCTCTTATTTACCGTAGCTTTGATGGCAAACATCGGAGAAGGTATGATTAAATTTACAAAGCTTTGATCAAAGCTACATCCGACCTTGACATGATAAATATCAGAGTGTTTGTTTCTTTTCCTGGGCTTCATTTCCATGTACTTGTTTGGCTCTGAATTCAGCTCTGTGATACGTAACATTTCATATCCGTTATACACATGTGAAAGTGCCACTGTAAATATGTTCGATTCTCATTCACATCAGCCGAACCTAAGTGAATAATCACAGGCTACGTTAGCAGAAGAAATAGGAGTCAAGTAGGTACATAAGAAAAAGGCCAATAAACACTCTGGGAGCACAAAGTAAGATGTTAATGTAAAGCTTCTGCTAAGCCCTGCATTCTGCATGTGGGTGCTGCATACAAGACTTAGGGTCAACGTGAAACAGCACAGGGGGGAAGAAGGCTGAAGCATGTTGTCGAAAAATTTCAAACTTTAACTGCAATCTACATCAACGCATAGGCAGCACATTTGCAAATTTTTAACTGTCAACACAGAAGGTAATAGAATAATAAATAAGCGACCTGACTTGGAAGACCTCAGGATTTTACACTTACAGTACAACTCACTTATTAATTCAATAGCACACAAAGGCTAAAAGAAGATTACTCACTAAGACAAAGTGCTTTTTCATTATCTAACCAGCAAGTTTAAGCTACTTTGGTCAGAACCTGTTGTAACAAAGAAGGTTTAGTGATAGCGTATGGCAACTCATGAATAACTTCAGCGTACCTGTGCCAACAAAACAGAGCAGTGGGTAAACAAAGCAAATTTGCTTCCAGGTAGACGTGCAGAGCCTTAATTGTTAATGTCACTATGTGCTGGGTTTGAATGTTACTTTTGAAATTTGTATTTCTGTATACTTTAGTTGATTTTATGTTTTTCACCTAAAACTTGTTTTAGTCACAATTGTTGGGCCATATAGAGATTTTAAGAGCATTTGCATATAATGCAAATAACATTTACCACGATAGTCCTGTCTGTATGTTGGTCCCTCTCTGTCTGTCTGTCCAGCCGCATGAAACAACTCACTCTCAGTGCACAGATTTGGTGGAAATTTTGCATACTTATTCTTTAAGAAAACTAGGGGCTTCGCTCACCAACACCCGTGTTTGGTTTTTCAGATACACGCTTTTAAAATTTTTTTTTCCTTTGAATTGTTGCTATTTCATTAGTTTCACTTTTATTTCACAACTTCTTTAAAAACAATATTTGGAATCTTTAGAGTCCCAACATGCTGAATCTTTTAAATGAGGTCAGTAAGACATGTGTTTAATGACTTTGTACCATAATTCAGGATAGGTTTCTCCGTTTGGAATTTTAGCATAGACAAAACGATCTACATCAGGGGTGGGCAAAGTCATTCCTGGAGGGCCGCAGGTTTTTGTTCCAACCCAGTTGCTTAATTAGAAAACTATCCTTGCCAATAATTACATTTCATGGCTTGTTAGTGCTTTAACTCTGCTATGTCAAGTCATTCTCATATCCTAGATTTTTTTTCCATTCTAAGGATATCATCCAAATACTTTGAAGTGTAAAATGGATGGGTAATTCTCAATCCTTCACTTTTTTCTCTTCTCTTTCCTTCCAAGTATTTAATTAAACCAAATAGTGCACGATAAATACACACAGGTGTAAATGGTAACAAGCAAAATGGATAACTCCTGGTTTCTTTTGTCATTTGCATCTTATTTCTAATAAGGAGCAATTAAAAACCAAGAATGCTGCTGTTTAAGACTTAAATAAGCAATAAGGGTTCAAAATCTTAATGAGGGAGATAACTAAAATGAAGCAGAAGTGTTTCTAGAGCAGTAAGTGCTTCTTATTAAGCAATTGGGTTGGAACAAAAACCTGCAGCCACTGCGGCCCTCCAGGAATGACTTTGCCCACCCCTGAGCTACATCATCAGCAGTTAATAGTTTTTTTTTTGCAAAGTAACCAATAAATGTATGTGAGGTAAACCCCATTTTTGAAATTGTCTGACTTAAACTTATATTACATATTACAACAATATTTACATACTTCTGACATATCACCTATGTCCATATATTCGATCTCTATTCACCTTTTCGTTATTTCTCCGAGTAATAATTTCTCTTTGTTTGCGCTAATGCGATGTTTATCTTCTTTGTTTTGACACTTTCTTTTTTTTCTGCTTTCATATTCTGTATCTTGCTCTGCATGTGTTTTGCGCCTACGATTTTTTGAGTCTTTTGAATTCCAGTTTTCATTATCTATAACCTGCTCTGCATGTGTTTGGCCCCCTTGTTTTTTAACCTCTTTATGACGTTTTACTTTGTTTTCTACTCTTTGTCTTGCTATTTTTTCAATTACACCTGGTCCATGATGATTATTTTCCCTTTTTTCGAGTAATAATTTCTTTTTGTTTGTGCTAATGCAATCTTTAATTTCTTTTTTTGATACTGTAGCGACCTCCATGTCTGGCTCAAAAAGAGAAGAAGTAAAAAAAAAAAAAAGACAGACATATGTAGTAAAGTCTTACAAAAGACTTTAACAACTTGAACAATCAAGAAAAAGAACGCCGACTTTGTAATCCCAAACACAACCTTCTAGCACCTCCACCTTATCGCATCAATCAATACCCCGCTGTCAGTATTCCATGCTGTACTCCGCCCTCCCTCAATCGAACCCAACAGTCACTCCAAAAAAAAAAAGGCTTCAACCTGGAAGGTACGTTACAATACTTCGAATTTTACTGCTTTCATATTCTTTATCTTTCTCTGCACATGTATCGCGCCATCATTTGTTTTTGAGCCTTTTGAATTCCACTGCTTTCATAATCTTTAACCTGCTCTGCATGAGTATAGCGGCAACATTTTTGAATGTCTTTATGAAGTTCTACTTTGTCTTTTAATTCTGAGCCCAATTGGACATGCCTTTTTTTCAATTCCACTTGTTCTGAGCTGATTATTACTTTCCTTATTTTCTGAATTTGCACCTAGATTATTCTTTTTCTTTTTTGCATTTTTTTCTATCCCAACGCTTTTGAGTCTCTTTTCTCTGCGCTGCTCTTTTTTCTTCGCTTAGTCGTCGACGTTTCATCTATAACGTATTGTCCTTATATGCTTTATATGCGCTGAGAGCCCTGGATCTGTGTGTGCTCAAACCCTTGACACGACTGAGTGTTTTGCTGCCCGTGGTCTTATTTGATATTGGTTGTAAGTAGGGCGTGTCTTGTAAGAATCTCATGTTATACGTCCCTGCGAGACGGTCCTGGGTCAATCTCTTGGCACAGTCTCATGTTTAAGGTCCCCGCGAGACGCTCTGTGGCCAATCTCTTTCGTCTCGCGGGTCTTTAAAGTGTCTTCTGTGATCTTCACGTGAAGATCACATGTCGTCTACCTAGTCTTTTTTCCCAGGATTATTTTGTTATAATAGAGAGATTTGACGGGACAGTTCAGTTTTTGTTGGGATATCTTGAATATTGCATACTGTACATATTTTTCTGATTTCAAAATCTCCCACTGAAATGCATTGCCGAATATGCAAACCTTTCGCCTTAAAAAAGAGAAAAATTCTGTGCAACTTCAACTACACATAAGTTAACTGTTTCAGTTTTACCTTGAGATCAGCAACTTTAACTTGTGCATTGTTTATATATTTTTTTTCTGTTACTCAAGTAAAGATCAGGATCCAGTGGCATAAAGAAGTGTAGCCTAGCAGGCCCAACTTCCCTATGAGCTTCTGATGGATGATGGTGTTGAAACCTGAAATGAAATCAATGAAAAGCATTCTAGCATTAAAGTCTCTTTTGTCCAGATGGGACAAGTTTCATTTAACAGAAACGGCAAAACAGTGAAATGCATGCAGTCATGAAGCAAATACACCTTACTGCAGGACATGGAATGGGACGGGTAAGATGTAGGAGGGGCTGGATGACAGAGTATTATCATATAAGAAAGCCATGACGTTAAATGTGCATTTGTTTATTTGATTCACTAATAAGGATATTATTTATTCAATACTGTAGTAATGATATTGTTTATTTATTCCTTACTGTTATAGAATGCCTGGGTTAGAGTAAGTTAAATGTTAATAGTCTGCTTCTGCCTCTGCAAATCCTGCACTCATCTCTGTGACTGAGCAGCGTCTCACACAACCCACAGCAGCTCATCTCACACTCCTTGAAAGTAATATAATGTTCATGTCAGTTAAAATACAAAAGTAGGAACTTAACATAGTTAAAAAGATGGCTTGGTGACACTTTATGCTACTGTGACTAAACACATTCTTGTCATTTCCATTACACAAAAAATAACCTCATGGTTACATTATTTAAAGATTATATTGATTCAATACTTCTCTGACACTAGCGCCACAATGATCCACTAATTTTCATGTTCAGACTTTAAATCTCCATCAGATACTACTTTGAAAAATATCCTGTTTAAGAAATTTGAAGTATAATCACCACAGACTCTTCATATCCAACCACTAATGATTACTTGAAAGCAATTTTATCCACGACATTGCAAAATGGCATTAAAAAGCATATTTTAAGGGTGGTACAAATACATGTAATTACATTTATTATCACTATTATTTCTGAATATTACTCACTGTTACAAAAATACATAATAAACAAAATTGTGATAACACATTCTCTGAGGAAGTCACTAGTAAATTTAAAAAAAAAAACTTTTAAATCAGCTAATCACGTGTCTGAACACTCTTGAATGTTACGCCATGCATATATATTCTTATTTGTTCTTTCTTGCTTACTTTTGACAAACAAATGAATAAGGCATATGTAACTTGAAAATCATATTTGACTAAGTGGGTTCATGGGAGGTAGAGTTACACCATGTGCTGAGTTTCGCTGTGCTATGCAATTGCATGTTCAAATTTGGGATATCTTGTAGAACTTAAGGTTTCACACTACAAAAAGCACATAGAAGTGCTAGAAAAAGTCCTGCGACGAGCCACTACAGCAATTTAAGTACTGCAGAGTATAGGCTGTGACAGAAACTGAAGTAACTGAACTGTTTTAGCTTAAGCAGAATAAATATGATAGACATTTAACTTAAACTTATGGCTGGAGTTAGAAAGGTGGAAGTCAGCCATTAATTTAAAAATAATTCTTCTGCTATAAAATGGGGACAGTGATTGAAGCTGAGTAAGAATAAGTTCACATAAAATGTTTTTCTTCACACAGAAAACAACAGATACGTGGAATAAATTACTAAGATCTCAATTTAATGATAAAGAGGGACTCATGATCCATTTGGGACAGAGTGGCCTGCTCTTTAAATTTCCTAGTGTTTGAGTGTTTGTAATGATAGCCTCTTGGTATAGCATATGGTTGATTTGCACTTCCATATTGGCCATGTGGGTGGGTGCATATGTAGGCTGGTGTCATGTCCAGGGCTGTTTCCTGCCTTGTACCCAGTGCTGTCAAGATAAGCACTAGCCCCCAGTACCCTGAACTGGATAAAGGAGGTATGAGGGTGGTGAATTATGTTATGCTCAATGCTCTTAATTTAAATTCACAATTTTACAGATTTTTCCTTAGAATTTTAGTTTTAGCTTGTTGATAAATACCTGTAGGATATGTCGTTGTACAGTAGCTACTAAAATCAAATGGCACCACACAGCATTATTGATTGTTAAGGCTATATACAAAGAAACATTTTGTCTCTAACTTCTTCCTTTTTTCAGGATTAAGATAACTGTTCTCTTTTTTCATTTCAGATACATACTGTCCTTCACTTACTTCATAACTGTATAATTTTATGCAGACTGTATTCTAAAACCAATAAACTAATGACTGGGTATTATAAAGAATGAAGTACTTCCAAAGTAAATCAATCCTTACACTCTGAGATCAAATGTTATCCCTAATTAAGCATCTTGTCTGGATTGCATTCTCGGTGCTTCAGTTTAAATTGCAAGCCAGGTCTGTGCACCATCATGTGGTTAATGTGACTTGAGAATCCAGTAGTGACACAATAAATAATCATTAGTCGGCAGGAGGAAAAGTTAGTCTGGTGTGACAGATAGAGGTCTCCGTGACCCCTTGAACCCTTGGATCAGACGTCAGACACCAGATAAAAGTCCTATTATTATTTATTATATAATAATAATGTGCACCAATCACCCTCCACTCCACAATACTCAATAATAAACAATCAATAATCAATCCTCCACACTCCCAGACACTTTGCCACCCTTCCTCCCAGCTCAGCTCAGTGTACTGGGCTTTCCTTAGTCCTTTTATAGCTCCTGACCCGGAAGTGGTTCCAAGCACAACCCACAAGTCCATTTCCTTCCGGGTCAGGGCAAACAGTCCTCTTCTTCATCCCGGGAGCATGTCGCTTCCTCCAGTCACGTGACTGAGACACACTCCCGGGTTATAGGGCACGCAAGATCCCACTAGCCCCCCTACAGCGACTCCTGGAGGCCCCCAAGGTATCCAGCAGGGCTGTGTCACAACACTACAAAGTCCATGAGGCCCTGCTGGAACTCGGGGCACGAATATGCTGTCCGGAGGGCTCCTCCTAGCGGCCTGGGGGTGGCGACCGGAGTCCATAGCCGGTTGTCCATCACAGTCCCTCCCCCTTAGCGACGACCAGTGGGGCGGAGCGTTGATTCCCGCGAGGGACGTCCTCCTCCAGGAGGACGCGAGATCCGGGCCGTGGTTCCGCTGTCTAGATCCCCCAGCGAACCTTGGGGGAACGGTGTATCTGCTATCCCACCGCTCCCCTGTCCTCCGGGGACAACTACGCCACACGTGGCCCGGTTGCCGGCAGTTGTAGCACCGCCGACGTCCTCCTGTTGGCTTCTCTTCCCGAGACCGGAAACATCTCGGGAATTCCGTCAGCTCCACCCTGTCCTCCACCAAGGAGGGTTTAACGGCCGCTTTGCTGCTCTCTGCCCTTTTCTTTAATCTGTCAGGAGACCCTCGTTTTAATTCGGGGATCTCCTGCTTTCTCTGGGGCTTGTGCACAGTATGGGGCTCTCTATGGAAAAGAGAGAGCCTCTTTGCTGTTTGCACACCCGTTGTCCTATGCAAACTCGGAGGCGGCGTCATTAGTACCGTATCGCTCCGGGTAACAGCACTATTCAGCTGCACCGGGGTAATCGGTACTTCCCCCTCCCCTTCAGTAACAAGCGACAACCCCCTCTTCACGCGGGTCGGGCTCTTAAGGTCCACATTGGTCCAGAGCGGTGTCTGATACCGCCGCTCCGGTTCTATCAGACAATTGCCCGACCACTCCGTCATTGTGCCACACTCCAATGTCGGGTTCACAGCGCTTTGGCAACCGCTACTTTTTAAACGCAGTGCCGGTTCACACTGTGTCCCCTTATTATATACGGTACAGAGGGCACCTACCTGCACCGCCGCATTAATCGAGGCCGGGGCTTCACGGCCTAACCGCCGAAGGTACTCCTGCAGTCCCTTCAACGGTGCTTCCGCTGTAGCTCCCAGCTCCTCCACACGCTTCCTCAAGTCTTGTAATCCCTGGAAGAAAGCATTTAGGGGCTCGAGATATTTGTCGAGCTCCCATAAGTTTATAAAGTTATTTGTCTCGGCCGGCGGCAAGGCTACTTCCTTGTTATGATCACCTGCTGACCGGGAACCAATGAGCACATCCGCTCCTGGCACGTGCTCTGCTGGGCTTCGCGAAGGCTCCTGGGGATTTGAGTCCCACATTTTAGACAGCCTGGGTGCTGCTACCGGCCGAGAGCCAATGTGCACGTCCGTTGTCGGCACGTGCTCTGCGGGGCTTCGCGGAGGCTTCTGGGAAATGGAGTCTTCTGAGGGACGGGTGGCTGCAACAAGCCAACTGAGGTCTGCCTTTTTACCATTTATGGCAGATCCTTCAGTCACATCCCGCCCCTCTTTCTTTTTATTTAACATTGGTGCTGCTTCGCTTGCCGCCCCCTTCCCCTTCAGGGAGCGCAGATGCGTTGGGGAATTATTGACCTCACCGACGGCTCCAAACTGACCTTCTTCCTGGTCGCCGTCGCGCGAGGTCACGTGGACACATCCCATGAATGGGTTGGCCGCTTCCAGCCGACTTCCAGCCCGACTTGCCTTCTGGGTATCACGGCCATCTTGCCACGGTACGAGGCAAGTATCCGATTCACCGGGAGTTTTCCGAAGGCAGGCCTCTGCAAAATAGGAATAACACATCCCTTGCCCATCAGGCGTTGCCCCGGCACATACCTCCGGATTTTTCCGCGGTGTCCCCGATTCATTCAGGGCTGTTGATGCAGCCGATTGCTGGCAGCCTTCTTGCTGCTTTGCCCTTTGGGCTTGTTCATCCTTTATCGGCTGCCGGTCCTCCTCACACCCAGTCAGGTAAGCCCAGGTCAGCTCGGCATCGGTCGCGGTCTTCACCCAGTCGGTGTTGTTCTTCTTTTTCCTCCGACTTCTTTCCCATCTCGACCAGATACGAGGCGAGATTCATCAGCGCAGCCCACGGAGTATGGTGAACTTTTCTGTGCGTCCTGACGCTGTCTTCTCAGGGTTCTGTCCACAGTAAAATTTATTTAAATTCAGGTCCTCTGCCAAATCCGACGGCCAGAGAATCCTGCCGAGACTACGCCAGCTGTGACAGATAGAGGTCTCCGTGACCCCTTGAACCCTTGGATCAGACGTCAGACACCAGATAAAAGTCCAATTATTATTTATTATATAATAATAATGTGCACCAAGCACCCTCCACTCCACAATACTCAATAATAAACAATCAATAATCAATCCTCCACACTCCCAGACACTTTGCCACCCTTCCTCCCAGCTCAGCTCAGTGTACTGGGCTTTCCTTAGTCCTTTTATAGCTCCTGACCCGGAAGTGGTTCCAAGCACAACCCACAAGTCCATTTCCTTCCGGGTCAGGGCAAACAGTCCTCTTCTTCATCCCGGGAGCACGTCGCTTCCTCCAGTCACGTGACTGAGACGCACTCCCGGGTTATAGGGCACGCAAGATCACTACAAAGTCCATGAGGCCCTGCTGGAACTCGGGGCACGAATATGCTGTCCGGAGGGCTCCTCCTAGCGGCCTGGGGGTGGCGACCGGAGTCCATAGCCGGTCGTCCATCACACTGGTTTATTACTGTATAACTGAGCAGCACTGAGTGATTATTCATCCATCCATTATCCAACCCGCTATATCCTAACTACAGGGTCACGGGGGTCTGCTGGAGCCAATCCCAGCCAACACAGGGTGCAAGGCAGGAAACAAACCCTGGGCAGGGCGCCAGCCCACTGCAGGGCACACACACACACACACCCAGACACCAAGCACACACTAGGGACAATTTAGAATCGCCAATGCACCTAACCTACATATCTTTGGACTGTGGGAGGAAAGCGGAGTACCCGGAGGAAACCCACACAGACATGGGGAGAAAATGCAAACTCTACGCAGGGAGGACCCAGGAAGCGAACCCGGGTCTCCTAACTGCGAGGCAGCAGCGCTGCCCACTGTGCCGCCCTGTGTGATTATTAAGATCACAAATATATATTGTTGGTTAAGGAATGTGGACTTCTTATTTAACAAAAGTTTAAAGGAGTAAAAAATATTTAATGACTTTACATAGCCATGAAATCTGCATATTTAAAAAGAAGAGTGCAGTCCTTCAGCAACACTGTTGGTTATGGTTGCTAAGAACATCAAACGAATACAAAGGCATACATGTATTTTAACCTGCCATAAAGCACCTAACGGCTCGGGTGTCCTTCATATACAGCTTTCTACTTTGTGCTTTGTATACCTGAGGTCCCTTAACAGCAGAATGCAGTTATTGTTCTCAACTTAAGGCCCAGTCACATTATATGATTTCAAGTGATTTTCAGTTGCAGACTTAGCAAGTCAGAGGCAATTGCCACATGCTCCCATAACCTCCCATGTAGTCTGACATCCCCCAGTGATGTAGACTTGAGTCACAGGGACAGGGTCTCTGTGTGCATGAGCTGACAACCAATTAGCATTTACCAAGAAGTACAATGCATATGATGCAGCAGCAGAAAACAGAGAGCAGGCATTTTGCATCATGCAAACAGAGGACAGGCCCATCTGTCTGATGTCTCCAATTTCATGTACTGCAACAGAATGGAAAGAGAAGGGGCAGAGATTGAAGCTGAGCTTTCCGTAGTAGGAGAGCATTAAAGCACCAGGGAAGTCAGACAGCACATTCCTAGCTATTAGAAAAAGATGTAAGCTCTGCAATACTTTGGAAATATGAACTTGTGCAGGAAAGTTATTAAAGAGTCGTGTAATGTGCCATGCCCTGCTATTTCTAGTTGTGTAGCCTAACATTCTCATGCAACAAGATCAGCAACTGGAGTCAAGTTTGATAATCCGTCTGACTAGAAGCTGGGTAATGTGACACAAACTTTACTTGTCACTGCCAACGATTAAAAAAAAACAAAACAAAAAAACACATTTCCCAGTCAATCATCTTTAATGGCAAAGTAGCCTCAATGCACAAAAATATATACATTTAATAAAAACAAATAACATTTAACAAGGACTACTACATTAAAAAAGGAAAAAAAGTGCCACAAACATAAATAATGGATTTTCATTCAGAACTTCTAATAGCCATTAGATTTTTAATTAGCATCATCTGAGAAAGGCCACAAATAAAATGTATTATTTTAATAAAAGAAACAATTAACACAAAATATTCAAATATAACTCTAATTTCAAGAATTACTTTCAAATTAATTCATTAAAACTATTCCAAATGTATATCTCTAAAGACAGATTCATTATGTTTTTTTGCAATATTATATTTGGATAAATGTGCCCCCCAAAAGAGGAAGAAAAACACTCAAAGTTTAGCATTTAAATGACTAAAGTACAGTACATATACATTTAGACTAGAAAGTAAGAATAACTACAACATGGGGAAACTTGATTATTTAGTAATAAACATTTAGAGTGAATATTTTCACCCAAGCAACAGTACATAGAGTTTTAACATCCACTCTGTGTGCAGTGCTAATAAACTGCGGAATAGAAAACAACATCAACTGCTGTTATACTTTAATAGAACAGAACAAAAAAAATCTAAGTGTTGAACTGACATGGGATGAATTAATAGTAGATTATATTCCGTGTTAAATATAATACATAAGTGAGTAACAATTACATTTTCTTGATTCACAACTGCTATTCAAGAAAGGGAATGACAACATATCTGTTTATTCGGAATCCATGAGAAAAGTTTCAAAGTCGGGGTTCAAATCTGACACTAGTGCATCCACAAACTCTTCTACAGATGGAGTCTTCTGAAGCATTCCTGCAGGAAATAGAATAAGATAAACATCTGGTGTTAGTCTATTATAAAACATTCAAACCAATGATACTAAAAAGGTACACAAATGATTTCTCTTTTTTTAGAAAAAAGTAAAAGCTAATGTTTGCATTTAGTGCCTAAGCTATATCAAGGGGTTTGAAAATGGATGGATTGATGAACACATATGATACAGTACAAGCAGCATTTAATCATCCATACACTATTAATAGAAAAAATAAGAACAAACAATAATGTCTGTAAAATGGACGAGATGTACAAAAGCATTAGTTATTAGCTCAGTATTTGAAACAAATACAGCAATATGTCCAGAAGTAGCAGAATTAGTACTAGTTTCCAATACTGAAATTAAACGTGACCACCAAAGAATAATATTAGACAAACACAATAAATAGCAAAAAGTACTGTAAATAAAATAATAATATCCATCTTAACCAGCTCATCTAAGGCAGGCTTGTGGGGTAGCTGGAAGCTATCCCAGCAACCATCAGCCACAAGAACAACACCTGGACATGGCACTAGTCCATCGCAGATAGGCTTATCTCACATTTCTAATTTTTCCCCACCAATTTCTGAATGTGCTTCTCCTGTAACAGAATTATGGTTTAAGGAAACCTAGCATTGCAAATAAAATAAAATGAAATACCCACTATAGGAACAATAGCAACCAATAAAAGTACAATTAATAAAGTTAGTACAACTCTAGTTATGTTATGCCTGACAATAAGAGTCTGGTCACTGAGGCTTTCTGAGACATAAATTGGGGAAACGAACGACTTTCTTTGGGGGCAACCAGCAGGCAGCATAAGGAAATAAGCTACAGATAAATACCAGAATAACTGAAAGAAATTGTCCGTCGTTTAGCAAAAATGGGAGGCAAAAACCACTAATAAAGTCTAGAAACTAGTTTAGAATCATATTCTTAATTTCTGATGCAACCAAATTTACAATAAAACGTATCTCAGTGTGGGCCACCATCTTTTATAGCCACAACTTGACTGATTACAGGGATTGTTGTCATAAGCAGTATTAAAATAATAAGCCTTCATTTCAATGGTGGTTTTTGCATTCCTTGGAGAGAATAGCTTAGTTCCCAGTTGCATATCCAAGATTCATCCTGGCTAAAGGGGAGAGCGGTGGTTGTAGATGTTTGCTACAAAATGTAAGTTTTTTTTGTTGTACAGAGCAGGTGTTGAAATAAATATTAGGCATTAATGCTAGAGATCTGTCCTACACAGAGAATATGAAAAACTATGACACACCAGTAAGTCTGTGTAGACGAGAGTATCCAACTGAGCATCTGACTTGAGAATGTTACTAGTGAGGAAATTAATAGGTGAACTTTGCATAAAACTTTGCATATCACAACAAATGCTTGATGCTTCACTAAACTGTGCTTCATGGCGTTATCTATATATATAATTCACTAAGTCCATGGCAAGCAAGAAGCACGCAAAACCGAGCCCCGCCCACCAACAATTCACTAAGCAGCCGACCATGGCATACGCATTACAGAGCCAACAATTCGCGTGAGAGCGAAAGCATTTGCCAAGAATGTTTTCATTAATCAAGAATGAAAGTCGGAGGTTCGAAGAAGATCACATATCGTCGTAGTTCCGACCATAAA
Organism: Erpetoichthys calabaricus; assembly: GCF_900747795.2. NCBI lineage: Eukaryota > Metazoa > Chordata > Cladistia > Polypteriformes > Polypteridae > Erpetoichthys > Erpetoichthys calabaricus. Next base: position 59,740,783 of record NC_041397.2, on the reverse strand, counting down.
CGATGCCGACTGGCGATCCGGCGGCATTATTCCCATGACCCGCCGGGCAGCCATTACTCCCACTGGCATGCCTCCGCATAAAGTCAAGCTTAAAATTGGTTCAGTTGTCATGCTTCTCAGAAACCTCATGCCAGCAAGAAGTCTCTGTAAAGGCACTAGATTGACTGTTACCAGCATTCACCGCAATGTACTGGAGTGTAAAACAATCGCAGCTGCTACCTCACAAACTGTCCTTATTCCCCAGATTTCCCTGACCCCATCAAATTCAAATTTGCCTTTTACTTTTACACACAATTTCCTGTTAGATTGGCCTTTGCAATGACAATTAATAAGGCGCAGGGACAAACTTTCAAAAAGATATGCCTGTATCTGCCAAAACCAGTTTTCAGTCACGGACAATTGTATGTTGCTCTCTCCAGAGTTCCATCTTTTCATTCACTTACAGCACACAGGCGCGTGCGCAAGTGAGACACACACACACAGGCGCGCGCGAGAGACACACACACAGGCGCGCGAGAGAGAGACACACACACACACAGGTGCGTGCGCGAGACAGAGAATCCCTGACCCCATCAGATTCAAATTTGCCTTTTATGTTTACATGCAGACAATTTCCTGTTAGATTGGCTTTTGCAATGACAATTAATAAGGCACAGGGACAAACTTTCAAAATGATATGCCTGTATCTGCCAAACTCAGTTTTCAGGCACGGACAATTGTATGTTGCTCTCTCCAGAGTTCCATCTTTTCATTCACTCACAGTCGTATACTCAAACCCACCCCATTTGGACAATTGTGTCTTTCAGGAAGTGTTCATCCTTCAATACATAATTATGTGGCGTATGCTATGCCGCAGGTTGGCTAGTTAGTAAAATAACAGCCATTGTTGGCAGCAACTTGTGATAAGTGATCAGTGGCATCAGGCAGGCTTTAAATAAATAACTGCATTTGAACACAACTCAGAATGGCCACAGGTATGCGCATGACGGCGTCACTTTAGGGTTAATTGTGGTGATGGGCTTATCACACACTTGTGTATAAAAGATAGTGGATCAGTCAGGTTCTGCATTCATGCCTTGCAGTGTCCAATCAAGTTAGTATAAGGAACCTACATAGTAAACAGGAAGGAGAAAAAGGAAAAATTAGTCTGGGACAAAATGAGTGAGAAAGAATGATCTGGAGCAATAAGAAAAGATGGAGGTTGAAAGAAAGGATGATGGAGGTGGCAGGTGTGTAATCAGTGTGGAATTTGATAGAGGCAGGCAGTTGATAGAGAGCACCAAACGAGTAAAGGGAAGATGCTCAAAGGGTCTGAAGAAGATCTACTCCAGCTGAAAATGGCTGTAGTTGGAGTGACCCGATCCTTGCAGCGGGCTGCCGTGTAACTCCAGGGAGAAGCAGCAGGAGATGAGTGGAGGGAGGTAAGGCTTGGAGAGTGAACCCTGCTGCGTGCCTGTGACCAGCAGGGACCCAAGTCTGGAGAGAGGGGAGCCTGTGCCTGTCGACAGGACGTTGCCTTGTGCTGAGGGATCCATAACGTGTAAGCCAGGGAGATGTCTGATCTTAGAAGGAGGCACCAGGGCTTATACATCTTTGACTGTGCATTTTTAAAAGATTTTACCTGTCGTGAATTTTAACTTCATTTATCTGGACATATTTGTGGACATTTTAACCTCCTTGGGTTTGCTCCAATTTTAACCATTTATTTATTTATGTGGATTTTAAACTGCACTATTTGAACACTTTATGTCTTTGATTGTTTTAATAAAAGCACCTGAGCACTATTTCACCTACCCCTTGCTGTCTGAGTGTCCTCATTTGCATGGCTCATCTCGGTCATGATTATCGATGGTGGCAAATTCAACAGGCTCACAAACGGGATGGGGAGCACGGAGCTGACCTGCACCAACACACAACTCCCATTAAAGTTTGCTAGAACCCTTGTGGGAAATTCTTGGAGAAAATGGAAGATGAATGTATGACTTGACAAAGCAAAAAAGGGCTTTTCTAGTATCAACTCCAAGTGCTATCTTTGAACACTGTCCATTCTATGCCTTTTGGTGGCATAATTGTACATTGAGTTGAACTGAGCTTTGAAGTCTTCTAAAGACATCTTTATCTTTAAGAATAAATTATGAATATATGTCATTTTTGGTTTCTTCTTCTGCCAGAAGTGTGTTTATAATTTTTCTTCGTGTTTCCATTACAGACAGTCGCCCATTTTTATAATTTAGACATTAAACACATTTATTTTTTTGTTTTATTATGTTTTTAGTCAGTTTTTAAAAGATACATGGCTGTAATCTCTGCCAAAGGGTTCTCAGCCAAATGTGAATTTTTTGTTTGGGTTTGTGGTTTGAATATACTACAAATTCTATCTTTTTTTTTTTAAATTTAGATATTTTTCAATTCATACCCTTGATGTTTTTTTTTTTTTTAAATAAACTTACTATGGACTAAGAATGTTTCTTTAATTTACATGGAAAAGACTTTTAAACTGTATGACCTCCGAAAGATAGATGCCTTTAACCTGCACACAACTGAACCACCCAAATTATACCCTGATGAACTCCAATGAGCATATTATGTGATAAAAACAGTGAAGTACCATTAAATTAACGTACAAAGTAGCATTTGCACAGATTCATCAAACAATCCAATTAATGCTCCACGTAGTATCTGACTTACCAAAAACCTGCTTGCTGTAGCCCGAAAAAGCAGGCATTTCAACCCATTTACCCATCTGCAACACTCCAGAATATTTAGCTTTATCAATATGATCAAACAATTAAACTTAGTAAATTGCTGAGCTACTGTTTACAGTAAGAGTGAGATTTGAGTATGCTGTAGGGTGACCCTCCAGGTAAGACAAGGTGTCAAAGGTGCATTTAGCAATTTTTAAAATATTAATTATCACCTGTTAAACTTGTTCTTAAAGCCATAAAACAGATTGAATTTTTATAGTGGTATAAATGACACATATGTATTCTTTAAAACACATGTTCACTTGGTAGTGCATATTCTGGCAATCGTTTTCCTAAACATGAAACAAATTTTCTATAAATACCTCCAAACAATTGAAGGCATACAAAATGTAACCCTAATGTGTATACCTTGGATCTTTAGTCATTTTTTGAAGGATATATAACAAACATCTTCCTATGACTCCCTTTCACTGGCCTCCTTTCATTATAATGGAATAAAAAACTGAAATACTTACTGCTACTTATTTTATGGCATTACAAATATATTTTTATACGTTTTCACTGATATTCAGCCAAAACAAATTACAATGTAGATACAAGATACACTTGAGCAATATAATACCATTTATAAAGTCCCCAAACAAAAAATCTAATATCACAACTATATAAATATAAAATCTCATATAAATATTTGCAAAGTAAAACTTGTTACCAGAAAACCAGGGTATAATTACTATTTATATCATGCCTATAAAGATGAAAAACAGAGTTTTGAGGTAAAGCAAAAACATGGCATATGGCATGAGTGGTTTATTTTCAGTTAGACAGTGACCTCCCTGCTGCTGCTCTTTGCTGCTGCTCTTTGTTGCTAAGGTTAAGAATGTAGCCAGTAACATTTGAACTACGCATACACTAATCTAAGCATTCTGCGCTATTTTTCTTTGATGTGAGTTAACTTCCCCTTGAGCAGCTGCCAGTATAAACAATCATCCTCCTCCCTTTCTTCTGCAAGTCCCATTAACCACACACACCTCATAAACTGAACACTAAAAATCTTAGCAGTGAATTTGGGGAAGTTTCAAAATCAGTCAGGGAGTGGAACCACTGTATGTCTGGTTTAACTTTTAAATGTTTAATAAGAACTATATTTCTGCAGGAGTGGCTGCTCAGTGTGGGCTGAACTGAGAGTAAATGATCCCATGAAAGAGACTGCTCTGGCCAAAAACCAAAGTCCTATCCTATTGTTATATCAGTATTAGATCAAAACTTGGGATCTTGTTACCATCCAGTCTCACCCCTGCCTGAAGGCACTGTGTCACATTTCTTTGAAGTTCTCTTGTCTTCCAAGTACAAGAGGTTGGCAGCAGTTACCCTGTTGATAATTCAATGTTAACCTCAATTGCAAAGCAGACTGCTGCTGCTGTTAAATAATGAACTCTGTATTTGTAAAACCATACACAATGCTTTCTTTACTTAGAGAGCTAAACATTAACACTTGAATCAGCCCAGAGTATACGTATCACTCCCTATTTGCACCTCACTAGACATTAACGCACCTCAATCATTTTATGGTTATGGGAAACTAATAAATGACATGCATTCTATAATCTTTAGTCAACTACAGCTGCTCTGAAAATGTGCTAACTAATCAGTGTTTTAAAAAGCAAACATAATTACATTATAAGCTATAGTATATTAAACAACAAATAAGAATTTTAAAGTACTCTATCATAATCTTTTTGCTTTACAAAGAACGTTAAGATGGAGAATGGTGTTAATAATGTTTTAAAAATTAAGTTTGACTGAACTAGTAAGGTGATAAGAGAGACTACTAGACAATTGTACTCTTTTAGAGTAAGCATTACAGCCCAAATACAGTGATCCCTCCTCGATCGCGGGGGTTGCATTCCAGAACCCCCCGCGAAAGGTGAAAATCCGCGAAGTAAAAACCATATGTTTATATGGTTATTTTTATATATTTTAAGTCCTTATAAACTCTCCCACACTCTTAGAAACATTTCTTGCACAGTTATACAGCATAAACCCTTTGTATTCTCTTAGATATTAGGAAAGATTCATTGAAATTATGTATGTAAACACACTGTTTATATACAGTAAAACCTAAATATTATTTTAAAGATATCGAGTGGCCACCAGCAATAAATATGTACAATGCAAGAAAAATTGTATACAGTGACAATAAACGTTTGTACATGTACTAAGTACTGTATGTAGAAAATTAATTATGATTACTCACTAACAATGACCCAACGACTTGTCCGATTAATGATGAGTTTAATTTTACTGCACAACAAAGGAAAGTGTTACAGCTCTTCTAAAGGAGCCTCTTCAGGCGACTGTGTAGCACGGCCATTGTTCTTCTTCCAGCAGTCTTCAATCCAAATCCCTAAAGCAGACTCCATCCGGACTACCGCGTTATTACGTCCACTTACAACTCGTTTTGTGCCCTGGTTAAAGGACCCTGCGGCCGTAGATCTTAAATTCTTTTCCTCCTTTTTAAATAAAAAGAAATCGTGAACTCATTGATGGCGTAATGGCGTCCCACCTTCAACGTATCCAAAACCTTTACCTTTTCAGCAATTGTTAGCATCTTCCGTGGGCGCTTGGGCACGGCCCCTGAAGCAGGAGCAGATCATTTGTAGCCATAACGAAGGGCTTGACTATGCACAAAGATAAACACAAAAGAGCACAAAAGCTAACTCTTTACACAGCGAAACACGTTGATGCTGAATGAGCGAGACGAGACTTCCTGGTTAATGCAGCGGAATCGAATTCGGTGGTCCGTCGCTGAGCCAATCAGCATACAGGAACTTAACTGTGTGCTCTGATTGGGTAGCTTCTCAGCCATCCGCCAATAGCGTCCCTTGTATGAAATCAATTGGGCAAACCAAATGAGGAAGCATGTACCAGAAATTAAAAGACCCATTGTCCGCAGAAACCAGCGAAACAGCGAAAAATCTGCATTATATATTTAGATATGTTTACATATAAAATCCGCAATAGAGTGAAGTCGCGAAAGTCGAAGCGCGATATAGCGAGGGATTACTGTAAATGTTTATTATAGAACAAATGTTTCTCAGTGGGGTGAGTGGTGACACATACAAATTGGTTAGGGATTGATATGTTACAAAAGATGAAATTTGTTTTATTTGTGTAATAGCAAAACAAGTAACACATCAAACTACAATATTAAAAAGTGTCCAACTTTGATAAGGTCAATGCGCCATAATCTGCTTCTAACAGTCTGTGGTGTGAAAGTCATTTGCATACATAAAATAAAGGAGATTCATTTAATGAACTCTCCAAGAAATATTTGTATTGAAAAAATTATATTTTTTTTTAGTACAAATAAGGCTGCCAAGTATAAAAGTATTAGGCAGTAAGTTGAAAGTGGAGAAGTTTCTGAAAAGGTGTGTGGGATAATGTATTTTTTCATCCCTACTACTACTACAATTCTTCTCAAAAAGGTTTATTTTGATGCACATCCAAAGGGTTAAATGTATGGTATCAATAATTACTGGGTTCATTTTTATATGTAGTATGTAGGATTTGAACTATATCTATGTTTTATAAAAAGGTTCTGCTTTTTAAGGGTGACGTCTCCCAAAAATAGATGCTTTTAAACAACAATTCTAAATTGGACCTTGGAATAATAAAATATGATCTAAGTTGGTTCATATTTTATACCGATTTCTATGGTACATTCAAACTACATTTTACAATTATTAATATAAATTTTAATTATATTATTACAAAATACTTGATGACACATACATTTATAAAACACAACATACAGACTACACACTGGTAAAATCTACTGCATTATAACATTATTTTAAAGCAAGCAGCAAGTAATCATCTATGTTTTTTTTTATTTGATACTGATAAACATAGTGTCAGAATGTCTTCCTTCTTGTCCCCACTAGCCTATTTCTAACTTTCTTTTTGATCTTATTTAAACCTCGATGACATATGGCTGGCATGGCATGATACTTCTTACGTTCAAATTCCCTTTAATTTGGTTAAATTCTTGCTTGTATGCACAAATCTATATATATATATATATATATATATATATATATTCACGGCATTCGTAGTCTGTGTCACAATCTGATTGTATGGGTGGTTACCTACCAGGTAACGCTTGTGGTTGGCCAGCAATCTGCTAACATCCGCCACGGTGCCCTCAGTTTGTGAGGAGCAGATCATAGAATGGTTGAAATAGTTTACTGTCAAATAAATGCAAAGAGTACGCGACACGTGTTTCGCCCTCATTCTGGGCTCATCAGGCGTACAAACTCCACTGGACTCCCTCTCGGGAATCGAACCTCGTTGCACCACGGCGTGTGGTTCGTTTATTTGACAGCATGTAGATCTGGGTAATTACATTCACGGCATTCGTAGTCTGTGTCACAATCTGATTGTATGGGTGGTTACTAGATTGCTGGACAACCACAAGCGTTACCTGATGAGCCCAGAATGAGGGCGAAACACGTGTCGCGTACTCTTTGCATTTATTTGACAGTAAACTATTTCAACCATTCTATGATCTGCTCCTCACAAACTGAGGGCACCGTGGCGGATGTTAGCAGATTGCTGGCCAACCACAAGCGTTACCTGGTAGGTAACCACCCATACAATCAGATTGTGACACAGACTACGAATGCCGTGAATGTAATTACCCCGATCTACATGCTGTCAAATAAACGAACCACACGCCGTGGCGCAACGTTAGGGGCATCGCCTCTGGCGCTGACGTCCGAGGTTCGATTCCCGAGAGGGAGTGCAGTGGAGTTTGTACGCCTGATGAGCCCAGAATGAGGGCGAAACACGTGTCGCGTACTCTTTGCATTTATTTGACAGTAAACTATTTCAACCATATATATATATATATATAGATATAGATATAGATATGGAAGAGAAGGTCTGTGATACGGTTTGCATATTTGCAGCTGGAGATCCACAAAGGGAGAAAAAATGATTCACGTATCATAAAGTAGTTTTTATTCCCGAGCTTTCAACCCCTGCTAGGGGTCTTCATCAGAGGATAATGCTTAGACTTACAAGAATCAAAGGCAATATATAGCAAAACATTACGTGGAGGAGGTGGGGGTGGCTAAGTCAGTGTGATGGGGGGGGGGGTATTGGGTGTACAGTTTATTTATTATGAACATGTTCTTCTTAATTTTGCATATGCTGGATTTATGTCCAAGTGTCTGTTGATGGCGTTCTCGTTTGATAGCCAAGATTCGGCCAGCTCTCTGGCACTTTTAGTACTGGCCTTAAATTTTACTTCTACATTGTCCCAGTTAAATGTATGTCCTGTTGATTTAGTATGCGTGTAGATCAATGAAAGTGAGTCCTTTCTTCTGACGGCATTGCGATGTTCCTGTATACGTGTTGAGATTCTTTTTGAAGTTTGTCCTATGTATACCGCTGAGCAAGAACTGCATGGAATGCTATAAACTGCGTTTCTGCTATCGATTTCTTGTTTTTAGCATTAAACAGGACCGTGCGCAGATTGTTCGTGGGTTTGTGTGCTATTCTGACGCCTGACTTGGCCAGGATGCGCGCTGTACCTTCAGACACCTTGTGGTGATAAGGGAGTGAGTGCCAGGTGGGGTGGGGGTTCTGATTCAATTCAATAGTTTGCTGAGTTTTTTGGCGTCTTCTGTGTAAGCTCCAATTAATGAATGTTTTTGAGTATCTAAGCATTATCCTCTGATGAAGACCCCTGGCAGGGGTTGAAAGCTCAGGAATAAAACTATTTTATGATACGTGATTCGTTTTTTCTCCCTTTGTGGATCTCTAACTGCATATATATATATATATATATATATATATATATATATATATATATATATATATATATATATATAATGGCACATGAATACTTTCTTCCCTAATACACCACATGACAGCATCCCTGGGATTCAGGTTCCATTTGGATACACAAAGGGCCTGGTGGGGACTGGAGTCCCAGAGTGCAGCCATGTTAGGTTCCATGGGTGTTCCCAGGGGGTTGCTGCAGGGATGGACATTCCCCACTTTATGGGAATTCCATCTGACCTGGAAGTGCTTTAAATGCACCATTATACTCAGTTTGGCAATTTGGCCAGAAAATTTCAGGAGAGCTAAATTTTTGGAAAGGAATAAAAAGTATGCAAAAGGTACATCATGCAAACAAGTAAATGTTATGTTTTTAAAATAATTTTTTGACAACCACTCTCTGTGTTTTATGCCAGCCTTACAAAATGCACAAGCCTACTTTTTGTATTTATTAATTATTAAAGCCAGCCTTATACACTGGTTGAACTGTGTGTTTTTGTGTGTGTAAAATTATGAAGAAGAATGTGAAAAAGTAAAGATTTACATGGCATTGAATGTGGCATTGTTGTGAAAACTAGAAGTTTCAGCTAAGGTATATCAGGACAGGATCAATAATACTGCTCTGTTTTTATGCACATCAGTGTGGTGGGTCGTGTTTAAGTTAGACTGGATCAGATTGGAACACTATTCTAGAAAACATCCCAGCTTCACCACAAAAGGTGTTCAAAGGAGCTTGGTAGAGGCCACTGTGTACATCTTTTTTTTTTTTTTTTTTTTTATAAAACTGTGCTAGTAAACAGCACAGAGCTTTCATTATTCATTATCCTATGACAAACCATACATACTACAGGTACCATAAAATAAAAAGACATTAAATGCTAAAAGGGTTGTCATTTCAGCCTTCCACCGATCTGAATACTTGGAGCATCAGACATTTTGTCTTATGGAAATCTAGAGCCAGTGAAATGCCAAAGAGCACACCAACTCTTAAGTCAGTTTTAATGTGACGTAGTGGCTTCTAACATTACAGAAGCCAACTTGATGTAGTTTACATTTATAAATCTGAGAAGCTGATTATATACCAAGCTAATTTAACTAGCATACACATTTTAGATATGATTTTACCCACTGCAAGGAAATACTTCTTCAAAAGACAACAGCAAATGTTGGTGTACTGCTGTATGTTTTATAAGGTTTTCCTGTTCACAGCAACACTACTACACTGTTTCTGCCTAAGCTCATGTCACATTAGCTGACTTCATTTATACAATATTAGCCAGTCAGAGGTGGTCTGCAGTGCGAGAATCTGATCACTTAATGTGACAAACCTAATGATATGAGACCAATTACTCTGTGACTGGCTACGATAAAATCAAACATGTTTGATTTTCTCTTTAGTCAGGGGGGTGGGCTGTGTACAAAGAAGAGCTGACAAGCAACTGAATAAATGAATGCTCATAGATCAACTTGTAAAGTTTGATTTTGTATTTTACCTGAGAACATATCACAGAGCCCCGCACCTGCACACACTAAAGAGGGCTATACAAAAATAAAGAGAACTGAATTTAGTTAATATTTAGTTTCTAATTCTGTGGCACAAAACACATGAAAGCCTAGGTGTTAGAAGGTGTATTTATTTCTTAAATTTGACCTTATCCATGTTCTTAGTCATTTCCTTAGCAACACACAGATGTGTATGGAACATTCTCTTAACTATGAGGTGTAGTTATGACAAAATCAATGCAAAACTCTATCATCAACAGAACTGAGGACAAATGAATTCTGTGATTTCAATTTTATATGCAAATTAAACTTGTAATGACTTGTTTTCAATCTAATTAGCATATGATAGAGATCCAAAGATCTCTGCCAAAGAAAATAATGTTTAACATAAATATTTTCTAACAAACAACATTTTATTTCCATAGCAAATTTCCTGAAACACTAAGACAGAAATGTGTTGACACACCTAAGAAGCAGAAAGAGGAAATGAAACCTGGCATTTTGGTAAGCACATAGAACTAATATTTTCATAGCATCCTGGCACATCCTAGAAGACATGAATGGTAGGAAGTTTTCCAACGCTACATTGGCCCAACTGGTGGGTGTATGAGTATGTGTGCCCTGTTTCTAGGGTTTTTTTTTTCTTATATTCATCATTTGTTTGAAATTTACCTTTCTTTTCTTTTTAGTTTTGATTCTCTCAGGTTTCTTCTGAAAAAACATGAGCATTTTGCACATAATAGCCATTATGTATTTTTTTTTACTTTTGTGATAATAAGAATACCAGATTTAACATTGCAAGATAACATAAAAATATGCTTTTTAGTGCATAGTTTTAGCATTTTATTTAATTAATTTTTCTTATCACTTCTTTGTGATTTTATTATGAAAGGACCATACTTAGGAAATTAATTAAAAACAAAGAAAATTGAAAATCCAAAAGAAAAAGCAAATAAGAAAAAGTAAAATATTTTTAAATGCTTAAAAAGAATCTGTTTTACTAATTAAGGTGCCCTTGAACCAGCTAAAAAATTGTTACAATCAAAAGAAACATACAAAATAATAAAATATGCTACTTAGTATGGTGATGGACATTTCTTATTTCATCTAGACAACCCACATAAATAATGATAAAAATATAGTTAAACTGCTAAGTAAAGAAAAAAAATTGCTATTAGTCTAACCAATGTGTTTACACTTTGAAAACAAGCTGAATTCAATAAGAACAACATTACACAATGTTACACTCTTTTAAATGTATAGTTTGTTTTAAAGTATTGTGCATGTAGTCACTGCAGCATAACAATACATTTTTCTATTGCTTTAAAAGTTCTTGGACATAACGTACCACAGCAATTGCTTTTAGATTTTATTTTATTGCAGATTGAAAGTATTAATCAAGTTGATAATTTATGGATATAATCTGGCATATTGTGCCGGTTTTTATTTCATATGCTTAGTGGGGATGCATATCAATATGTATACACAAAAAGAAATCAATATGACAGATTGTATGAATATTTGATTTTCTTCAATTAAATAAAATTAAGGGATGCAATGTAGCATCTGACAATGCAACCAGTACTATAAAAACAAATTAAAGGATGATTGCTGTACATATGAGATTAGCAAAGAATGCTGCACCCAAGAATAGAAAATGTGGCCCACTACTTTTTTGTGCGCAAAAGTAATGCCATGATTTCAAAACAGAAAAATTAACCATTCATAATCAAAAATCAAAGACCACCCAGTAGATATTATTAGAAAGACTTTAAATGCATGTATGGTATTTTTAAAATTATAGTTACAGTATATTGGTTATATTTGGTATAATTTTACTCTGGCATCCCCAAATACATGTTGATTAGGTCAACTGATGTTTTTAAATTGGTTCTATGTGAGTGTGGGTGTGGACCTTGCCGTAGACTGGAATGCTATTCAAAATTGTCTCTTATCTTGCAACCATTGTTAACCATTATAGTATCTGTCGCTTTTGAAAATCTGAAATGGATTAACAGGGTTGGAAAATGTATGCTGTGATGGACAGTAAAATTTCTCAGAATTGAACCGTGTTAAGAACTGCACGAAATAATGTTCTTTTACCCACTTTTTCACTTTGTTGCTGTGTGTTTGTATTACCTGGCATTCTGTGTAATAACTGACTGTGTAATAAATGACTGTTAAGTGTCTTTAAAGGATGAGTTTAAATTGGATGTTTAAAAGAAACAAACAACTTTCTGCCAGTAAACTTTGATACTCTATCTGTGATGTCAGAGGTGTGGAATTAGTTGTATAAGCAGCCCTGAATATTGGACATAAAGATAGTTAGAATGTATGTGCTTTTGGAAGGGGGACATATTTTTGAAGCATGCAAACCCCTTCCCCCTCTAGGAAGAAAGCCTAATTGAGGCGAGAGAGATTTAGAATTATAAGCTTGAACGCATAAGAAAGGGATATTAAGATGGCTGCCTAAAGTCAGACAAATGAGAAGAGATCTCATAGAAAACAGATAAGAGGGAGATGAGCTGTTTATGGCACTAGCTATCTGATGATAATATTTAAAGATTAAATTGTATTAAAACCAGCTTTCCTGCTTATATATTTTGCTCTACTTTACCACCAGGGGTTGAAAAAACAAGTGCTTTTGTGAACTAAGTCAAGCAAGGTTGTAAGAAATAAGCTACTTCAATAGTCATACCAGGGTGAAGTGTGAAGGTAGTACAAGTCCTGGGTGCAAGTGCTTTGCAACTGTGAACTGCATGTCCCTAAAGGTTGGTAAGTGTAAGAACAGAAAAATGGGAGTAGTGACAGAGGTGTAATATATAATAGTCTACAGGAAAAGAACCTGTGCATTTGAAACGGGGTTAATGTTGTAAGAAGAGGCGTCAAAAAAGCCTTTTGAAATGATAATACGGTATATTTGCTGCTGTTAGAGAGCAAGCAGGGACAATTTGATTTTATAGTGCAATAAAACATATGCTATATTAATTGAATAATTTTTCACATTAAAAATCTTGGGCCAAAGTTAGCAATATGTTTACATTTTTACTAGGATCTTAACTTTGGCTGCATCATGGTAATTATGACAAAAACAATTGTACTGTTTAGAAAGTAAATAGCAAATAACTATTGATCTTTAAGATTTGCTTTAAGATCTGAAAGGAAATCATACAGATCCATGGATTTTTATACAATTTACAGAATCAAAATTATTTAGCCTTGAGAAGTAAACTAAATATTTTCTCTGATTTCTTCAATGGATTAAAAAGAATAAAGAATATATTTCAGTAAATAAGTTTGTTCTTTCCAAAGTACAGTATCAGTGAGCATAGACATACTGTAACATGAATGATGTCAACATGCTCGCATTACCTGAGGTAAAAGTAGAGATTATTTTACAACATATAAACAAGGTAGATTTTTACTATAAACTTTTTATTATTCACCTGAGACAGTTTTTTGCCAGAGTATCAATATTAGATTAATCCTTCATAGTTAGGTAGCATATTACAAGGAAATATAAAAAGAAATTTGACCTGATCCTGGAAAGTTTGATCCTGCACCTACTACTGAGAGACGACTAAGCCCCTTGGAACTCACAAAAGTTTAAAAGGAAAAAAAAAAGTCTTTGCATTTTGATTTAGAATGACATTTTGACAGGGAATGTATCCAAGAGTTATATTTTGCCTCAAAACACAACCTAAGCTACCATTAAAACAGTCTTCAGTGATATTTTCTTCATAAAAATATTAAGCCTTGAGTGTATGTTTTGCTCAAGGGAATTTCTAATTTACTTCCATATAAACTTTTTCTGTAAAACACCATCTTGCATCTAAGGGAGGGATATTGATCAAATATGTTTAAGGGTTTTTACTTCAGAAAAAAAAAAAACTGAAACCTAATTAATTTGAAATTATTTTCAAAACTTTAAATTTCAAAATATTTTTGATGGGTTAACAATGCTAAGATGATTTTTTTTATGAATTTGTTTTAAAAGTTACCTACTGAATGTGCTATAGCAACAGTTCGTTTAAAACTATAAAAAGTATTGTATTACTTTTACAGTACATTATGTTAACAAAAGTATGCACTCATTACTACAGCTACATATAAGACAGGCTTTTTAAAAACACTACAATAAAGCACATATTAAATTGCCATGTTATTTACTTGTTACACAGGCACACAAACTGTAACAAAAACACAGATGAATTGTGAGGTGTGAACCTCTAAAACAAACACAACTTGACAAGAAACAACAATCATGTTTTGATCAAATTTTCCATAGTTACACAGGTATGTTGCATGAAGTGACAAACTGTGTTGCACCCTACTGAATCAACAGGGACTTTTAAAAATCATCCAAAAGTAAACCTTCCTATCAAGTTTTAATATTTACCTAACAAATAGTGGAAGATTTACCCTCATTACCCTCATCAAATTCATTGCAAAGCAAGTAACAGTCACCCTATAATAGAGGCCTTTTAGTAAGTTAAATTGCTAAAAGGAGGTTTTTAAACCTAGGAAACCAAGGACAAGTCTATGGAAACAGAAATCACAATATTGTGTTCACTTAAATTAATTACATTTTTTGGGGGATTTTGCAGACTAATAAGTAGTTGCATGCAAAATTAAATTGTGAAATAAGAAATAGATAAAAATAGATTGTAAACCAAGAGTTAAAAAAGGCTATAAAGGTTTTTCCATGTTGAAAAGAATTTTATAGTCTTCATCAAGTGTGCAATTGAAAAGGAAAGAGCAGATAACACATATAGGAGGGAACAAAGTCAGGGCAGATGAAAGGAGAAAAGCTGAGAGTAAATGAGAAAAAAAAATGCCATGCAGAGAAGATGTCCCAACAAACATAGGACCTGCCTAACCAAATGTGAACTAAAAGCACTAAATGCATCATTAAAACTGAAAATTTGGGGGCTGGAGGGGGTGGTGGTAGTCTGGAAAGAGAACCTTTATATTGCAGAATCTTCATAACAACTTTCTAATACTGCCGCTTATCTTCCCCTCACACAGGGTCCAACAGATAATTAAAAACAGCAGGTAATAATAATAATAATACATTTTATTTATGCAGCTAAGTTCTACTATTTCTCTTCTCATCTGCAGAAAAGGATTATCTTCTAATACTAAATGCCTCAATGTTGAAAAACCACTGATACCTCAGTTTTACCTTCTTCCCAAAATCTACAAACCATTCTGTGTGCAACTGTCTTGCTACTCATATTTCAGCTTTCCTCCACAGTCTTAAGAGATCAGAGGTTGAAGGTCTTCTAATGATACTAACCATGCTCTCAAGTTGTTTGACAGCTTCAGGTTTTACAGTCATGACTGCTTTATCTTTTCCATGGGCATCACCAATCTCTACACAGTGATTCCTCATGATGAAGGTCTCACTGCCCTAAGGCAACCCAGGAGTTTATTAAAGCAAAGAAGTGGAAAATTCTTGAATGGCCAAGTCAGTCACCTGATCTTAACCCAATTGAGCATGCATTTCACTTGTTGAAGACTAAACTTCAGACAGAAAGGCCCACAAACAAACAGCAACTGAAAGCTGCTGCTGTAAAGGCCTGGCAGAGCATTAAAAAGGAGGAAACCCAGCATCTGGTGATGTCCATGAGTTCAAGACTTCAGGCTGTCATTGCCAGCAAAGGGTTTTCAACCAAGTATTAGAAATGAACATTTTATTTCCAGTTATTTCATTTGTCCAATTACTTTTGAGCCCCTGAAATGAAGGGATTGTGTTAGAAAATGCTTTAGTTGCCTCACATTTTTATGCAATCGTTTTGCTCACCCCACTGAATTAAAGCTGAAAGTCTGCACTTCAACTGCATCTGAGTTGTTTCATTTAAAATTATTGTGGTAATGTACAGAACCAAAATTAGAAAAAAGTTGTCTCTGTCCAAATATTTATGGACCTAACTGTACAGTTCTTCAAGTATGTCCTATAAAATATATTAACAGTCAATTTTCCTTGAACTAATTAAACAAGCCCTGTATTACTATAGTACTGTAAAGAATATATTGTCATGAAGATCCATAAATTTCATAACCTGAAGAATTTAGCTTTATAATGGAATGGCTTATTTCACTTACAATTTAATTCAAATGTGGCCAGATTTAGTAACTGTCATCCTCTTCTTAGTGGGGAGTGCACAAAATCCAGGACTGTTTTAGCATTCTAACCGTGCCCTCACTCTCTCAAAATTGTCAAAACAATCTGCGCTATTGTCTTTAAACTTTATTAAGACTTTCTGCATATTTTCACCACATGAACATTTGTATCAGCTTTGAAATGCAAAGGGGACCACCTATTTGGTTTCCGAAAGCAACATCAGCACTATAATCTGCCATTAGCAGTTAATTAAGCTTCTGCATTTGTGTCTGGTTGCCTCGCTTGACTAATCTATGCTCTTATTTTTATACATACTTTGCCTGGTTTCATGTTTACTTTGGATCTTTGTATTAAACCAACTCACATTTTTATTAAACACTTCAATAACAACAGGAAGCTACAGCTACAACTGTAATTCTTTATATACAGTAGCACTGTATAACATACCACTAAATCACATGAACACTGCCTGTGCAGTATAAACCTTTAAATTACAATATAATTCTAATGGATGCACGACACTGAACAGCACCAGACTGGACATGTTTGCCAGATAACAACAGCTGGCATATTTTCTGATATGTATGATATCACAAAATGTATAAGAAGTTAGGTTTAGAATGAATGTGCCTGCACGTAAAGGGTATTTTGTAACATGGAAAAGTATTGCACTAAATAACAGGATGCAAAGCAGACCAGAAAAACAAAGAAGTTATAAACTGAATGTGTGATAATAACACAGAAATATTAGGCAAATATATATTTATTTCTTCTAATAACCTTACATGTGTGAAGTACTGGAAATGTCTGTTTGCCTATTGGAGAATTGAACCTTCAATTTTTCTTAGAAAAGCCCAAGTGTATTTTGCCAAATTTGTATATAAACAATAAAAATTGGTAAAATTAAAAAAAAACAGTTGGTGTATATTGGTCTCAGACCTTTAACCATTTGATTGGACGTTCAACATGCTAACCACTTGACCAGTGCTGCCTGTCATATTGAAGTAATTTGACAAAACGTAAGTCTCAATTAATCAAAATTACTTTTTTAAATTAATCTGTCTACATTGGTCTTGAAACTTGAACCGTTTGATCGAAAGTCTAACATGCTAACCACTTGACCAACACCTTTAATTTTTCATACATACGTGTGTTGGCGAAAAGCACTATATATATGTGTATTCACTAAAAGTGTAATATTTGATGTAATTAACGTACAGATGCCGGATCAAAACTGATGAAATACTGCATTGTCACCAGAGATCAGCATGCATGCAAAGTTTGAAGGAAATTGGTTTGGTAAAAGTGGGTAAAATATTGATTGCAGACAAACAGAGAGGGCAAGTTGAAAATTTTGTAATAATAATAAAAAATATAAAAAAGTTGGCTGTGTGTTAAAATACATAACACTGTTTATACTTCACGTTACATACATACACTCTCCTACTACATGTGCACATAAGAACAGCTGAACTAATTAATCAACCTCTAACAGTAGGCAGTGGGAATATAAAATTACCAATGATTACATTGCAAACATTTGGAAAATGTATAAAGGATACAAACACACTAATGAATGTTTTATTTTTGTGTCAAATTTCAAAGCATAGTATTCTTACATTTCAAAAGAGTTGCTGTTCAAAGATTACAGAAAAAGTTTCAAAAAAATCCACTGAAAGGTGGTCTAATACTTTGTGTAAATATGCTCCATTCTATCTTTATCAGAGCCAATGCAAATAACTCAAGTTTGCTAATCTTTAATAAAGTTTGTAAATAGCATTATATAGTAGGAAGTAAATTGCTCATAATAACTTCTTCTTCTTCTTTCGGCTGCTCCCATTAGGGGTTGCCACAGCAGATCATCTTCTTCCATACATCTTTTTGTCCTCTGCATCTTGCTCTGTTACACCCATCACCTGCATGTCCTCTCTCACCACATCCATAAACCTCCTCTTAGGCCTTCCTCTTTTCCGCTTCCCTGGCAGCTCTATCCTTAGCATTCTTCTCCCAATATACCCAGCATCTCTCCTCTGCAAATGTCCAAACCAACGCAATCTCACCTCTCTGACTTTGTCTCCCAACTGTCCAACTTGAGCTGATTCTCTAATATACTCATTTCTAATCCTATCCATCCTCATCACACCCAGTGCAAATCTTAGCATCTTTAACTCTGCCACCTCCAGCTCTGTCTCCTGCTTTCTGGTCAGTGCCACCGTCTCCAACCCATATAACATAGCTGGTCTCACTACCGTCCTGTAGACCTTCCCTTTCACTCTTGCTGATACCAGTCTGTCAGAAATCACTCCTGACACTCTTCTTCATCCATTCCACCCTGCCTGCACTCTCTTTTTCACCTGCCTTCCACAATCCCCATTACTCTGTACTGTTGATCCCAAGTATTTAAACTCATCCACCTTCGCCAACTCTACTCCCTGCGTCCTCACCATTCCACTGACCTCCCTCTCGTTTACACACATGTATTCTGTCTTGTTCCTACTGACCTTCATTCCTCTCCTCTCTAGAGCATATCTCTACCTCTCCAGGGTCTCCTCAACCTGCTCCCTAATATCACTACAGATCACAATGTCATCAGCAAACATCATAGTCCATGGGGACTCCTGTCTAATCTAGTCTGTCAACCTGTCCATCACCACTGCAAATAAGAAAGGGCTCAGAGCTGATCCCTGATGTAATCCCAACCTGAATGCATCCGTCACTCCTACCGCAGACCTCACCGCAGTCACACTTCCCTCGTACATATCCTGTACAACTCTTACGTACTTCTCTGCCACTCCAGACCTCCTCATACAATACCACAGCTCCTCTCGAGGCACCCTGTCATATGCTTTCTCCAGGTCCACAAAGATGCAATGCAACTCCTTCTGGCCTTCTCTAAACTTCTCCATCAACATCCTCAGAGCAAACATTGCATCTGTGGTGTTCTTTCTTGGCATGAAACCATACTGCTGCTCATTAATCATCACCTCACTTCTTAACCTAGCTTCCACTACTCTTTCCCATAACTTCATGCTGTGGCTCATCAATTTTATCCCCCTGTAGTTACTGCAGTCCAGCACATACCCCTTATTCTTAAATATCAGCACCAGTACACTTCTCCACTCCTCAGGCATCCTCTCACTTTCCAAGATTCCATTAAACAATCTGGTTAAAAACTCCACTGCCATCTCTCCTAAACACCTCCATGCTCCCATAGGTATGTCATCTGGACCAACGGCCTTTCCATTCTTCATTCTCTTCATAGTTGTCCTTACTTCCTCCTTGCTAATCCGTTGTACTTCCTGATTCACTATCTCCACATCATCCAACCTCTTCTCTCTCTCGTTCTCTTCATTCATCAGCCTCTCAAAGTACTCTTTCCATCTGCTCAACACACTCTCCTCACTTGTGAGTACGTTTCCATCTTTATCCTTTATCACCCTAACCTATTGCACATCTTTCCCAGCTCGGTCTCGGTCTAGCCAATCGGTACAGGTCCTTTTCTCCCTCCTTAGTGTCCAACCTCTCATATAACTCATCATACACTTTTTTTTTAGCCTTCGCCACCTCTCTCTTCACCATGCACCTTATCTCCTTGTACTCTTGTCTACTTTCTGCATCTCTCTGACTATCCCACTTCTTCTTTGCCATCCTCTTCCTCTGTATACTCTCCTGTATTTCCTCATTCCACCACCAGGTTTCCTTTTCCTCCTTCCTCTTTCCAGATGTCACGCCAAGCACCCTTCTTGCTGTCACCCTTACTGCATCTGCTGTAGTTTCCCAGATGTCTGCATAGGATGTAATTTACCTGTGTGGATCTTCCTCCACTCTTGTACGTAATCCTATGTTCCTCCCTCTTCTTAAAATACGTATTCACCACAGCCATGTCCATCATTTTGGTAAAATCCACTATCCACTGACCTTCTTCATTCCTCTCCTTGACACCATACCTACCCATCACCTCCTCGTCTCCTCTGTTCCCTTCACCAATATGCCCATTGAAATCCGCTCCAATCACCACTTTCTGTCCCTTGAGTTCACCGTTCATCACTTCATCCAACTCACTCCAAAAATCTTCTTTCTCACCCATTGTACACCCAACTTGCGGGGCATATGCACAACAAATTGCTCTTAATAACATGTGCTCTAAATACAATGGATCATTACCATTACTGGTACACTTGATATCTACTAAGGACTTAATTACTGAACTAATTTACTAATTTACATTTATTTAAGGTCTTCTTGTTGCATATCAGTAACAATGTCTTTAAATCTAGAGTGTAACCGTCAAGTTATTCTCCATAATCATAAACTGACTTCTCTAATAAGGTAAACCTCTTTACATATTTAAACCCTACTGTATTACCGAGACTGATATCTTATGTGTTATGGTAATTTTAGTCAACAATATAAATCTGTCAGCTTTCTGTGTAAAGCTGTCATTTACTACCTTCACTGTTGATGAAAGGTAAAGGATTTAATCGATTTCTTAACCTAGGAAATGCTACTGGATGACTAAGCTACAGTGTATATTAGTTGCATTACCACTTTAGAAAAACTTCTACACAAGTAATCTGCCCTTGGGAAATTATTCTTCTTTTTCAAGTGAAGTGTCATGTAATATGCCAAAATTTCACTCAATGGGAATGATTACATGGTACAATACATTTTTCATCAAGCAACATCAAACAGCATATTAGCTACTATCTCACTGGCAAGTAAAATGTGCCCTGTATTATGTTCATTATTCTCAAAGACACAAATCCAGACTTTATCCTAGAAAAACACTCTCATGCCTGAATAACTATCTGAAATTATAATGATACCTCTTTACTTTACATAATAATAACCAAAATATGCATATGTACTAAACTTTCCTGTTTTACTTTAGTGTTTTTAACTGAGCTATATTCTTTTCATGAAAATGTGCTATAGAAATAAAAACGAGTAACACTGTGCAGAGCATTTCGAATTTTTGTTTTTTCTTGTGGTTGAGACATCTGATGTGTTTACAACTGAGCATTCACTTTCCGATTTATTAAGGCCTTATTAACATTTTACTCCACTTTATAAATAGGTACATGGCAAAGAAAATTCTTTGAGCAGTGTCTTCACTGGTAAGTAATAGTAAAAATAAAGACAATATAGATGTGACAAAATTGTACATTTGTGCAATTTGTTTCTGTAAAAAATAAAAATTCCCAGCAAACGGGCCAATTGACATGTTGCATGGATTTTAGCTTCCCTATAAATTACTTGATATTTAATATTCATAAATATAGATGAAATATTTTGATCACATTTTAAAAAGGCAATATTATTGTATTAGACAATATTAAAACAATATTTTTACCAAGCCATTTACTAGAGTGCCAGATCAGTTTCTTTCTAGAGGCAAGCAGTTAATTACCATACTGCTGATTACCTGCAGGCATCTACAATTCATACTTTTTTAAAGTTGTGCAACCCTATTATTATGAGAATGCCTAGCATTAAATTTCATTTGCAATGATAAACAACTAAAATGAATCACTGCTATTCTACTAAACACTCCAAACTGATTGTGGTAGTGACCCCTTTGAGGTATTAATAAACAAATCCAAGCATAATTGTAACCTAAACAAATACATGTGAAGTAATACATGAAGCAACCTTTCAAAGTCTGCTTTAACATGTTTCAATGTTTATCTATGGTAAAAATATATATACATTTTTGGAATGCATCTGTAAGATTGAGGATTAGTAGTTAATAGTGCGTAATGTAATGCATTATCAAACTGATGACTTGTATAAAACAGCAAATGCTGAAAATAAAAAAAATACTATGTTTTTATATTTGTGATCATAATTACTTTTAATTTAACAAAGTAAATATCACAAATCCATAGAATTCATAAACTCTGAGCACTAATTATGTGTCATATTTTAAGGTTAACATCTACAAAGCAAGACAGACCATAAAGATCCATCCATCCATCCATTTTCCAACCCGCTGAATTCGAACACAGGGTCACGGGGGTCTGCTGGAGCCAATCCCAGCCAACATAGGGCACAAGGCAGGAACCAATCCCGGGCAGGGTGCCAACCCACCGCAGACCATAAAGATGTCTTCTTCTAAACAAAGCAATACTATTTTAATATAGAAGAGTAATGAACAGAACATACAGTTGTGCCCATAAGTTTACATACCCTGGCAGAATTTGTAAGATTAATACCATACTTTAAAAAGATGGCTCAGGCAAAACACATTTAATTTACTATTAATCCAAATTAAACTGTAAGGCAGAGGTGTCCAACTCTGGTCCTGGTGGGCCACAGTGCTGCAGGTTTTCATTCTAACCCTTTTCCTAATTACCGAGCAGTTTTCACTGCTAATTAACTCCTTTCTCCTTTATTTTAATAGCCCTTTTTTAAGGATTCAATCCTCTGAATTGATTTGTTTCTTCATTAAATGGCAGACAAACAAAAATGAGATGTGAAATGAGCCAACAGATGACCAGCTAAATCAGAATGTCAAACTTCAGCCAATTTCACTCTAACCAGTTTCTTAATGAGAAGCCAATTCTTGCTGTCAATTAAATCCGTTATTGAATATCATGACTTGTTGCTGCTCTCATTCTGCCACAGCAGACTCTTGATTTTCTGCTTTTTTAAGACCACCTTCAAGATGTTTTGGTGACCTGAGCAGACCAAAATGACCAAGACCTTCGCCTTTCTTTATTTTCAGGTTAACTGGTCTTGTGGCACTTTAAATTGTGTTTCATTATTGTTTGGCTGCTCATTACAGAAAGAGAAACAACTAAGGGGTCTGAGTCACGTCAATTAAAACTAAGGTAAAATAAGTTAATCTGCAGCAAAAACAGCTCACTAATTAAGAAGATGGTTAGAATGAAAACCTGCAGTCATTGTGGCCCACCAGGAATGGAGGTGGACATCCCTGCTGTAAAGCATCACAGTATAGTATACCCATTAAAGAAAACATAGTAATACAGAAAATAATGAGATGTCCCCTGTTCAAAAGTTTTTATACCCTTAGTTCTTAATACTGTGTATTGCCCCCTTTAGCATGAGGGATAGCATGGAAACCTTTATGGTAGTTGTGGATGAGGCTCTTGATTTTCTCCATTGGTAGAGCAGCTCATTCTTCTTGGCAAAAAGCCTCCAGGTCCTGTAAATTCTTGGTTTGTCTTGCATGAATTGCATGTTTGATATCTCCCAAAAGTGGCACAATGACAATGAGGTCAGGAGACTGTGATAGCCATTCCAATAGGGGGTCACAAGCAAACCTAATCAATGCAGGAACCTTGAATGGGGCACCAGTCCATTACTGGACCCATTCATGCATGTACCCACAAAGGTAATTATCATTACAGGCATGTCTTTCATATGTGAAAGAAAAAACAGAGTTCTAGGAGAAAAACTTGAAGACAGATTGCATTAACTAACTCTGCAGACAGAGTAACTGGACATGAATCGGTCCCAAGGTGCTGGATTTGTGATACAGAAGTAGTAACTGCTGTGCTACCATGCCACATCAAAGTATTACAGTTAACCTTTCCAAACTACACATTAATATGTCTCTGTAGTGTGATACCATAAACTATCATAAACTAGAATCACCCATATAGTGATATTTCTTCTGCAACTGTACATCAGGTGAAAAGCAGGGGACATCTTCGGATGGAATGTATATTGCAAGGCAAACTCACATTCAAGTTATGCAGGGCAAATTTACAATTGCCAGTCAATCTAACACATGTCTTCAGTATGTGTAAATAAAACTGAAACACTCACAAAATGTTCAGTTTTTAAGCTGTGAAGCAGCAGAGAGAACTACTGGAATCTTGCTGCCAAGTTCCAAACAAAGACAAATGGAATTTCATACATATTATTTTTTAATCTGAGGACCCAAATTAGAAAATCGGTACCATACTGGGACCCACGAAGAAGATTATTATCATTCTTGACAGCAGAGCCAATTATAGACAAGTTATAGTAGCCATATAATTAAAAAATGTGTTTTTGTTTCCTTTCAAGTATGTTTCTCACATATAATCTGGAAACAAACATATATTTAAAGCAATACTCTATCTATCCACTTTCCAAACCTGCTTATTCCGAACAGGGTTGTGGGACAGCTAAAACCTATTTCAGCCAGGTATGTGTGCAAGACAGGAACAGCACCAAGTCAGTGCACCAACCCATCACAGGGTGAAGACACTTACAAACCTGCACACACACAAACAAAAATGAACTTGATGGATAAATCTACCATTGGTGATCCACATTTCTTATTTGTTTTTGGACTGTGAAAGACAACTGGAACACCCAGAAAAAACCCGGGAGAACATTCAAACTCAATAGAGTTAGCATCCTAGGCTTGAACCTAAACCAATTGTTATTCAAAACAGGAAGATTCCTAAGTATACCACTACTAGTGGAACTACTTTTCGTAAGCTTTAGTAAAGCCAAAAGAAAGAAATTGTTGGGATGCAGTGCAATTATGTGATGGTTTTTGAAAGGATAGTACGAATGGTCACTTTACTGATGATGCCAGCTAGAGAATGAAATAGTTTAATAATTAATTAATTGACATGGCTTATTGAATTTTCCTTAAACTTTTTTTTAATTAAAATGTTTTTCAAATGAACTTCACCATTAACAATACATTTTTCTAAATGAGTTTGCCAATTATTTAACACACCTCAGTTTCCATTTAATAATTCAATTAAGCAAAAAAAAAAAAAGCTCAATTATTCCTAAAAAAATATATGCACAATTTATCTTTTATACAGGATAAACTTTGATAAAGAATTTGGCGAATAGTCCAGTTTAAAAAGTTTTAAGCTGAATGTCTACTGCTTGTCATGCCCTCTTGATATTTTCTGGAGTTCTTACAGATTTCACTGGTCTAGCAAACACTAAGAGTAGATGGACATTTATTTAACCACTTTAAAACTGTTCTCTGAGAAGGAATTCTTCCTCGCAGAGGAACGTTAATCTTAATGCAAAATCTCCTTTGCACATCTGTTATAGATTTGGATTCAAAGTACAGTAATCCCTCCTCCATCGCGGGGGTTGCGTTCCAGAGCCACCCGCGAAATAAGAAAATCCGCGAAGTAGAAACCATATGTTTATATGGTTATTTTTATATTGTCATGCTTGGGTCACAGATTTGCGCAGAAACACAGGAGGTTGTAGAGAGACAGGAACGTTATTCAAACACTGCAAACAAACATTTGTCTCTTTTTCAAAAGTTTAAACTGTGCTCCATGACAAGACAGAGATGACAGTTCTGTCTCACAATTAAAAGAATGCAAACATATATTCCTCTTCAAAGGAGTGCTCATCAGGAGCAGAGTCTGTCAGAAAGACAGAGTAAAGCAAACAAATCAATAGGGCTGTTTGGCTTTTAAGTATGCGAAGCACCGCCGGTACAAAGCTGTTGAAGGCGGCAGCTCACACCCCCTCCGTCAGGAGCAGGGAGAGAGAGAGAGAGAGAGAGAGAGAGACAGAGAAAAACAAAGTCAAAAATCAATATGTGCCCTTTGAGCTTTTAAGTATGCGAAGCACCGTGCAGCATGTCGCTTCAGGAAGCAGTTGCACACAGAAGGTAGCAACGTGAAGATAATCTTTCAGCATTTTTAGACGAGCGTCCGTATCGTCTAGGTGTGCGAACAGCCCCCCTGCTCACACCCCCTATGTCAGGATCAGAGAAAGTCAGCGCAAGAGAGACAGAGAAAAGTAATTTGGGTAGCTTCTCAGCCATCTGCCAATAGCGTCCCTTGTATGAAATCAACTGGGCAAACCAACTGAGGAAGCATGTACCAGAAATGAAAAGACCCATTGTCCTCAGAAATCCGCGAACCAGCAAAAAATCTGCGATATATATTTAAATATGCTTACATATAAAATCCGCGATAGAGTGAAGCCGCGAAAGGCGAAGCGCGATATAGCGAGGGATCACTGTATGCTGCAACAGTGAACACACAAAGATGCATCGTCCAGCTGTTAATGGTCACCGAAACAGCATACTGACATGGCACTATATATTCTTCCTCTCAGTTTACTCACCTTTAATAGCACTCTGAAAATTGTCACATCCTTGTCCTGCACCTGTTCTCTTCAAGTCACATGTCATTTACTGCTCCCTTTCTTACACATGTCTTTGTTGTCATTCATCACAGTTTGATATTTAATAGGTTTTGAGTGGTAGGCAATACTTGTATCTTTGTCCAATAGAAGCAAAACCTTCCTGTGATATATCAACAGCATTGTTTCATACTGCCGCAATAAACAGTATGCTAAAAGTGGGTGACATATCACTCAACACACGATTCATGCTTAGGTGAACCCGGCTAATTTTATTAAACAATCATATTAGGCTCCATCATAGACATGTAACCCACAGTTTAAGAAATGCTGTTCTAGAATCACAAATGTTTCTTTGTGACATGGTGACTGGTGTATTATGGTGTATCCTGGATGATCAGATTGCTAAGGGAATGAAAACCTGGGATTTTTGGTTTTACTGTTCTATGAATGTCTGGCCTTTGTTTGATTGATCCACACCATTCCTATTTTAATTAGCATTTAGGTGATTTAAGAACTTAATTTCTTAAATCTTTTCTATGAACAGCCATAGAGTTTTCGGCTGAGCTTTGCATACCTATTTAGAGTTTAGCATTTAGACACGCATTTGGTTTACTGCCGAGTTTAATATTATACAGTTACAGTAATGTGTTATTTGTATTGACAATACTTATAAACATTTAATTGAAATTATTATGTAATTTACAGAAACAACTACCTGCTGATACTTCCATATTAATGGATTACAAAAGCAGACAGACTAAAGAACCCATATGGTGCAGATGGTGTTTTGGGGGTGTTTGTTGGGTTTTGGGGGTTGTGCAGCTTCAGGCTTTTTCTTACAACAACTTGTGAAGTCTAAATAATTTTAATTCATATTTTAAAATGACAAGTATAGAGCAAATAACCTGATAAATCCATTGTCACTGTGCTAATTCAAGTTGTCAAATGATTGGCCAGTACTCACAACTAATGTATTCTATGAAAGGTTACTTTGATAAATGGACCTTGTTACCACAACTTTTAAATCATGCTAAAGGAAATGTTAAATCCTTCATAAATTTTCTATTAGAAAATGAAGTGCTATTTTTAACACATTAAATGTTGTTGCAGCTACTTAAACGTTTTTGGAAATTTTGTTTCATAATGTTTCAGAAAAATAAAGTTAGTTCAGTAAACAGGGGAAGAGTTTGAGGTATTTTCGGAGATATAGATACAGTAGATGCACCCCAAACAAAAACTATGCAGGATAGGGAAAATTACAAGAATGGTTTAGTGTCCATGTATCTCTTTGAACTAGTAAGTCTGAAGATAAACCAAATTACTAAGTATCTAAACCCTTAAATCATTTGCCAGCCATTGTGAGGATAGCACTGTTGGTTCTTAACAGTTAAACTGGGGATGAAAATACATTATTTCAGGATTGTATACTCTTGTAACACCTGCTATTATAAAAGAGTAACATCTATTATTCGTATGTTTGCCAAATCACACAGGCCTCTTTGACCAAGTATGATCATCACTTTACCAAAAAAAAAATCATATAAATATATAAATTAAAAAGAGTTCCACTGATCATTTGGTTATATTTACAAGAAATGTTTCATCAATACATACTCCTTTAGCATCCCACAAGCCACTTAAAACATATTAAGATCTTGTCATTAAGCACAGACAATTTCACAAAAGAGTACTATTGTTTTACCTTTAACCATGAGAATGGGTTCTTTAGCACCACCATGTGCCAACATCTCACTGCGGTATCGCTCTCCCATTTCCCTGCGGGCAAGAAAAAGATAATATTACAGGCACCTGCATTCCTAACCTGTTAAACTTTTCTATAGCCCTTTATTGAAGTCTAGATTGTCTTTTAAACCCTTGACAGTAAGGTAAGATTTAATATGCACAGTCTGATGTGGGAGGAGAGAGAGAAGTCTAGCCAAGACTTAAACTACATTTCAGAAGGTGTCTAATAACATTTAAAACATGACATTTGGCCCTGAAATGAATGAATACATACATAGACCACCACAGATTAGACTAGTTTCTGTAAATCACTAATAAAACAATAATATCATGATTTTTCTTATTTAAACATGAAAAGTGGTTAGATCCCATGTGCTGGGGGAAATCTCACTTAATGTGTACATACTGTCCAGTTACCTCAGAATATACTTGTTGCAAATGCTAGGGATATGAATGCCGCAAAGTGTCTTGATAATAATGTGTTTGGTACATGCACTAGAATGCTCTGATGAAATGAACTTATCCATACACACAGGTATTTTAATATAAACTGACTTATTATCATCAAACACAACTGTATTATTACTATTACTGCTGTATTATAATTAATTTAAAATCTCACAGTGGATGAAACTTCAAGCTAATTTAATTACCTAACTCCAAACTAGATTTGAATTAGGTCAGGGGGAAAAAATTAAACTAAAAATTGTTACCATTTGCATTCCATACACAAAACAATTTAAAAACTAATGATCATGTGGCCTTTTGCATTTAACATTATTTTCTTACAAAGCAAAATGTATATTATTTATGGTGTCAGTTTTTAATATTCATATTGTTTCTCTTTTGGCTATTTTTTCTTCCAACCTTTGCATATTTCTTACCTAATATGCTAAGATAAATGTCTGAATATAGAATCAAAAAACAAATAGAAAGCGTATTTAAAAACAATGAGTTAGGAAATCAAAGTTTAGAATTTAATTTCTGAACTTAAAAGAGGATTGATGTATAGGTCATCCTTTTAACACACTCATTGTATATAAAAAACAAAGCTTCAGCACCTATGATGCTGAATTGGACAAAGACTGACATAAAAATGGATGGATGTATCTATAAGTACATTATAAAAAAAACGGAGAAAATCTAGAAATGCAAACGAAATTGATAAACTTTTAATTTAAGAAGTGCTATACAGGAAATGTATTCTTAAAGAAATTTAAAAATCTTCTATCTTTGACAATTTTCATGTATTACATTTCATTACCCTGTCACCTCATAGTTAACTTTGATTTGTTTAAAAAAAACTCATTATTGACACATGAGAGTGCAGTATAAATTTTAGAATTCTCTGTTTATGCACATAAAGAATAATACAAAGCACAGTGAGCACAATACCCTTTAATTTAACATTGTAGCACAACTTAACTAAATGTACAGTTATCCTTGAGTGCTGCCCTGCTACTGTCAATGTCATATTCACAGATGATTAAGCAAATGATAATCCAGAACAATTAGAAGATAAATCCTTGGAGGACAGTGCTGCATTTTTGACATCATCTCCTACATCATCAAGTCCTTTTAAGAACTTTGCTTATAATTTCTGTAACTTTCCAAATGTTTTGCTATGCTGTAACTCGTTTTTGGGCTTAGTTGCTGAGCTTCACACTCAGCTTTGTCTTTTAACAATTACACATATTAAAGAGAATGTCAACTTTCACTTAAGATCTGTTTCCAAAAAAGTAATTTCAGGTTATTCTTTGCATTTGTTGTCTGTATACAGTAATCCCTCCTCCATCGCGGGGGTTGCGTTCCAGAACCCCCCGCGAAAGGTGAAAATCCGCGAAGTAGAAACCATATGTTTATATGGTTATTTTTATATTGTCAATGCTTGGGTCACAGATTTGCACAGAAACACAGGAAGTTGTAGAGAGACAGGAACTTTATTCAAACACTGCAAACAAACATTTGTCTCTTTTTCAAAAGTTTAAAATGTGCTCCATGACAAGACAGAGATGACAGTTCCATCTCACAATTAAAAGAATGCCAACATATCTTCCTCTTCAAAGGAGTGCGTGTCAGGATCAGAGAATGTCACAAAGAGAGAGAAAACCAAACAAATCAATAGGGCTGTTTGGCTTTTAAGTATGCGAAGCACCGCGGCACAAAGCTGTTGAAGGCGGCAGCTCACACCCCCTCTGTCAGGAGCAGAGAAAGAGAGAGAGAGACACAGAGAAAAACAAACAATCAAAAATCAATACGTGCCCTTTGAGCTTTTAAGTATGCGAAGCACTGTGCAGCATGTCGCTTCATGAAGCAGCTGCACAGAAGGGAGCAACGTGAAGATAATCTTTCAGCAATTTTAGA
This sequence comes from Erpetoichthys calabaricus, assembly GCF_900747795.2. Taxonomy (NCBI): domain Eukaryota; kingdom Metazoa; phylum Chordata; class Cladistia; order Polypteriformes; family Polypteridae; genus Erpetoichthys; species Erpetoichthys calabaricus. Next base: position 59,710,396 of record NC_041397.2, on the reverse strand, counting down.
CGAGCGTCCGTATCATCTAGGTGTGCGAACAGTCCCCCTGCTCAATCCCCCTACGTCAGGATCAGAGAATGTCAGCACAAGAGAGAGAGAAAGAAAAGTAAGTTGGGTAGCTTCTCAGCCATCTGCCAATAGCGTCCCTTGTATGAAATCAACTGGGCAAACCAACTGAGGAAGCATGTACCAGAAATTAAAAGACCCATTGTCCGCAGAAATCCACGAACCAGCAAAAAATCCGCGATATATATTTAAATATGCTTACATATAAAATCCGCGATAGAGTGAAGCCGCGAAAGGCGAAGCGCGATATAGCGAGGGATTACTGTACTAAGATTTTAGTTTTGCTTCTTGACCTACCTACTACTAAGACATTTAGTATGTTGCCTTTTTAACTTTCCAAATTTGATCCAAGCAATCTAACACTACAGACAGTGGTAATCATGCATCATGTGTAGAAACAACTCTTAACATTATCTTGGCAGAGGTCTCAAAATGGTGCAATCCTAATCGGAAGGCACACTCTTAAAAGTTATAAAACAGGATTCACTTTTACCAGCAAAATCCCAGGGCAGTGTGTGGAACTGAGGCACCAGCTCCAGTTTCACAATCAGGTCTTCGGCAAAGCCATACATGATAAAGGAATATTTGTTTAAATCAGATCGTATGGTTAATATTGAAAGAGGTTTTTTTTGTTATTGCATTTCAGATTACCATAGGCATCTGTAGCACACAACCTCTTCAAAGTGACTTTGGTAATTTTCATATTTTCGAGTTATACTTTTTACTAAAATGGCCTCCTTCAAACCACAGGACAATCACACGCATTAAGTACAGCTACTGTTCAAACAGTGGCCTTGCGCAGTGTCATGGCAGAACTAAGATGAAAATGTCAAAGGTGCCTTTGGTCCTAATAATTGATTACAGTTTAAATATACAGTATATCTTTTTTTTTTTTTGTATAGAGAGCAACTACATGAAAAACAGCACATACAGAAGGAACAGTGAAAATGTTTATTGCGTATTAATACAAAGAATAAAAAAAAAGTAGGATTATTGTGTGCTTTATTCTATCAACATAAACAATAATCAGTTTTGCAAATAGGTTACATACACTGGACAATGGAGTGACATTTGTACTTATTTCAGTGGTGAGTAACTATTATTTGCACTGTGTGTCTCATATTTTGTGTAAACTGTATGCACTCTTACCTGTCAAATGGATTCTTGGAGAAGCACTGTTTCCACAACATAGATGCTACTGCTCTTGACATGAGATAGGAATAGTACTTTGCTCCATAACCGATGAGATGGCTAAATCTTAACTGCCAGGCCTAGTAAAACACAAAAGTTACAGTAAAAGAACAGTCTGAAATGCTTTGTTCCAACCTTGAAACACTGAAGAAAATCAGGTTCATTAATAGTAGTAGTGAATGTGAAATGCTAATTGTTTTTCTTTGTTCAAAAATGTATATATATATCACATTGCAACACCTAGACACCAATAATAAACTGAAAAGGCAATTCCATTATAGGAACAATATGCAGAAATGGGACTATATAATAAGGAATTAAACAAAAAATGCTAGTCAAACAGCAGTATACTTCCCAAATTAAGTCAAAGATCATATTTAACGTGTACACTAGTATGTCAAATTTACATACTCCTAAACAAAAAGAGAGTGGTTTGATTTGATTAAGACTTTACAAGCACTGATCTTTACATTCTGATTCCTATATTGAACATGTACCACTTGCAAATGCAATTAGCAGTAATTACATTAAATTTACAATAATATCATCAAAAAATTTGTAGACTAATTCTCAGTCCTTAGATTTTTCTCTTCCATTTCTTTCCAAATAATTTTTAAAACCAATACTTCATTAGATGGTGAACTGCTGGCTCCTTTGACACTTGCACCTCATTTTTAATTGACAGCTTGGTTAAGAAAAGAAGAAGCATTCAGTTTAAGACTAAAGATACAAATAAGGGATGGGAATCTTAGCAATCCTGTTAACTTAAAAGTAATACTGCAAAGATTTATTCTCATGAACAAATTTTCTTGGAAGAAAAACCTGTATCCACTACAGCACATATATTGTAATGTATAAATATATATGCAATAAAGAAATTTAGCTTTTTTAATGAATGTTAGGGTGGTGCAGTGTTTCAACAGTGCTACTTCAAGAAGGTGGAGTTTGCATAATCTCCCTGTGTCTGCATGGGTTTCTCTTCAAGGACTTTGCTTTCTTTTTCCGTTATTTTTATTAATTATTTGCATCATTCTGTGCTTCTCATTCATTTTTATGTAGTATTTAATTTCTAGCCATTAATGTTTGTTCTATTACATTTCATTTGTCTTGTGGGTGGTTCCCCAAGGGGCGGAGCAAACCTACCTATAACCATTTGTGGGCTGCACTCGGCACTATAAAGGCAGAGCAAATGAGCAGTCCCTTGCGGTTCACTGAATGCACTGGAGCTAATACAGAATGTATTCAGACCCTTTAACATTTTTCTATGTTTTATGCACTACATTCTAAATGTATTGCAGTTCAGAGGAATCATTACAGAAAACTTGTGATAGACATCATGTTTCATAAAGGGAAAACGCACCAGTAATAATTTTAAATGTCTACTCTTCAGGGTTCATCTAGTACAGATTTACAGAACATATAGACTATTACAGCAGTATTAGGCACAGTGAGACAGCCAATTCCAAGCTGGATTTGAAAATATCCTTTTCTTCATGGGTGTGGTATTTCCCAGTCTCGTATCTTGCTGCACTTTTAGACATTCTGAAGCAGTCAGCACATTCATTTGTCCACCTCTCCATTCTCCAAACCACATTTTCTATGATAGGGTCACAGAGTTGAAACATATCCCAAAAGAAATAGAAACCCAAGAAATGACATCAAGCAAATACGCACAGTAACAGCAACACTGAGTTAGTCAAATGCTATTTATGAGCCAAACTATTGTTTGAACCAAACAAGGAAAACGTACTTCTCCAAATTAAAACTGCATAAATATGAGGTAGACAAACAAACGGCTTTGAGTCAGCTCAGACATAATGATTAAATAAATACACAAAATTATGCTTTTTGATCTGCCAATGTTTGATCTACAACAAGATCCTGCACATTGACCATACCATCTATTGGTACTTATCATTGCACTGACATTGCTCTGTGAAGCACAGGAATAAGGCAAACTTAATCCACAAAAATAAAATAACATTTTCTCAAATGTTTTCTTTAACAGTCTAATTCACTCTTTACTAAGCAATGCTACTAACATCTGACAAAGGCACATCAAAAAGTGCACAAAAAAACAATACAAAAGCTATAACTGAACAGAATCTGAGGAAGAAAAAATACCTTTTCCACTTTTTAAATAAAAAAAAAAACAACTTTTTGGTCATATCTGACCTAGACACATCTCAAAGTGTATAAAATCAAAATAGTGCACAGTATTAGCAATAACATTTATTTACCTTTCAAAATAAAATAAATATTTTGGCCATATATAACCCAGGCACATCACAAAGTACATTTAACAGAATAAAAAAAGAACTAACAATGCTATCAGTGCTCAAACCAATAAAAAGTGATACCGGTAACTAACACACATGAATACAATGTGTACTGCACACAGAGAGAGCACAGGTTCACTTTAAATCACCATTTGTGTGATCAGCAGTGTCTTTTTTGTAAACAAAAAGGTGGCAGTATGCGTATGTTGTCCATGGATCAAGTTTGAGGTACTGTGAAGGTATATAGAGGCTGAGAGTCATAGTGCTATGTTTTGTTTATTTAGTGAAAAAACAATGTTAAAAATATGAAATTGACAAATCATCAAGTATAGCAATAATAATAATTCTTTACATTTATATAGCGATTTACTTACTTCTCAAAGCGCTTTGTAAACTCCACATAAAAGAGGACCCAAAATGCAAACCCATGATCTCCTTATTGTGAGGCAGCGGCACTAATATTGCTCCACCAGCATAAGTGTACTGTACTGTGTAATGCTGTGCTTGATAGAGTAAAATTACAAACACTGAATTTCCGGAATTGAAGAATATTAACTGCAGGTTAATAATAGGTAGACCTCCACGTTCTACAAAAATGATGTTATATAGTATCACAAAGTAATCAGTGTTTAATTTGATTGAATTTCAAAGAAAATTCCAAACTTTTTGCATGTTTTCATCAAGTTAAGTCTTTCTAATTCATTCTTTGCTTTGAGTGTCAATGGCTGATTGTCATCCTCGTAACAGCCATGAATTGACAGAATTGACACATGTGAGTGGAGGGCCAACCAATCATATGAAGACAAGTGAGGAAATAGTGCTTATCAGTAACAAGGCTCTCAGTGAAGTAACAATTAGATTCATTTGCAAAAACCTACGTTCACACTCATTTGATGAAACTGGAATACATCTAAGACTCAGGACACAATTGATTATAGAATCATTTAATGTGTAGTTGATGCCACGATCAGCTATCATGGCTGAGGACATACCCTCTTCCAAAAAGAAATCAAAAAAATCACTGTATCACAGTATCATTTTTGCAAATGATGCAAAAATAATAATGTAAAAATATTTACCTTAGAATAAGCAAGAGTTAGGGTAGAATTGGATGTTATTTCTGCACTCTTTGAATGGTTAGTCTTGTACTGTGTGGAGGTTGGCCCGGACACAGACAGGCAGACACGTTCATGTCACCCAACACACGTTTATTTATCATTTTTAAAGTGCTCACAAACCCCAAAGAACCCAAGTCCTGGCCACACAACACAATGCCTTTTCTCTCTTCAGGCCGCCTCCTTGCCTTCCTCCCGACGTCGTCCAACTTCCACCCGACTCTTGTTTCTGTCTGAAGGGAGGCGGCCCCTTTTATATGCACCCGGATGTGCTCCAGGTGCTCCCCAGCAATCTTTCACCGGCACTCCCCAGTATGGCGGAAGTGCCAGCTGCACACCCTGGGTGTCCCCTCTTTTCTTCCCCCCAGCACTTCCGGGTGTGGCAGAAGCGCTAGGGTCCAGGGTCCCCAAGGCATTGGGGCACCCCCTGGTGGTGACCACGGGCCCCCTACAGGGTAGAGCTTCCAAGCTCTGTACCCGTGGCCCCCAAAGCAGTAGGACTTTCTGAAGCTTTAGGGACAGACTGAACAGGTGACAGATGACACCATAAAGTTTGTCAGGACAGGCTTTAAGAAACTAGAGGACTGACTACATCTGGTCCCGCAGCTTTTCCTGTGTGCAGCTTCCTCAGTTGTCTCCTAACTTGGCCTTCAGTTACAAATAGTTCACACTAATGGTCAGAGGTGGACGTGTCACTGGCCATTCCAGATGACGTGGTAGGAGTTACTTCTCATGTGAAGTGATTTCTGGAATACATTTACTAAAGATTTATAAGTATATCTTATTTCTGTCAGCACTGCTGGTAAAACCCAGACAGGCTCTGGTAACCATTCCCACACCATCAACACCTGTATGAACATTTTTTTTTATAACATTCAGTTTTACCTCTGCTTGAGGCATACCATATCCATTTTTCTACACTTAATAACAAAGTAGGATTTACAGGAATGGCAAATGAATTTGGTTCATTTATGTAAACTTCTAAGTCAGCTAAAGTATAATACACTGAACAAATATGCTTAGTTCACATAATTTTTTAAAAAATATATTTACATTATATTTGTGTATATATAGTAGCTTTGATAAAAACAGTAAGAATGTTTATATATATTTACATATTATATATATATATATATATATATATATATAGGGGCGACACGGTGGCGCAGTGGGTAGCGCTGCTGCCTCGCAGTTGGGAGATCTGGGGACCTGGGTTCGCTTCCCGGGTCCTCCCTGCGTGGAGTTTGCATGTTCTCCCCGTGTCAGCGTGGGTTTCCTCCGGGCGCTCCGGTTTCCTCCCACAGTCCAAAGACATGCAGGTTAGGTGGATTGGCTATTCTAAATTGGCCCTAGTGTGTGCTTGGTGTGTGGGTGTGTTTGTGTGTGTGTCCTGCGGTGGGTTGGCACCCTGCCCAGGATTGGTTCCTGCCTTGTGCCCTGTGTTGGCTGGGATTGGCTCCAGCAGACCCCCGTGACCCTGTAGTTAGGAAAATAGCGGGTTGGAAAATGGATGGATGGATATATATATATATATATATATATATATATATATATATATATATATATATATATATATACACACAAGGGGGCTCCGCCCCCTGCTCGCCGACCCGCGGGTTTGGTTTACCGGATATACAATTTAAAGAGATTGTTATTGTCATGGGAATTGTTACATATGCATTATTTTCACTTTTACTTTAAAACTTTTATAGAAACAATACTTGTCCTTTATTTTCGGCCCCAAGCATAGTTGCATCTCTTTCTCGCAGGATGTATAACGCTGCTCGCTTTGTGAAGGGGGTGCGGCTGAACGCATGCTAAGGAGATGCCATCAGATCATCTGCTGTCTTTCTGCTGCTGGCGAGCTGCGTGTTCCGCTTGTCTCGCTGCCCGATCATTTCAAAGCCTGTACAGCAGCTGTCCTTTTGCCACTTCGTGTCTCCGCGCTCGCGTTGTGAAGGGGGAGAGGGGGGTTTGGTAAGGGTGGCTGAACGCACGCTAAGGAGAAGTGGCCGGATCATCTGTTGGCTTCCTGCTGCTGGTGAGCTGCATGTTTTGCTTGTCGCTTGTTTTAAGAGCTGGGAGGACATGAAGCGTGTCTGCCAATCAATCCAACAACTGATAGGTTAGGTGTCCGTGGACTTGTTTGAAATGATGTCTCCCTGTCTTGTCTCGCGTGACATTGTAAAGTCAATACTTGTCCTTTATTTCCGGCCCCGGGCGTGGTTACATCTCTTTCTCGCAGAACGTATAATGCTGCTCGTGTTGTTAAGGGGGGGGATTGAACATATGCTAAGGAGATGCCTTCGGATCATCTCCTGTCTTTCTCCTGCTGCTGTCGCACTGCCCGTCGATCATTTTAAAGCCTGTACAGCAGCTGTCCTTTTGCCACTTTGCGTCTCTCTGCTGCTCACGTTGTAAAGGGGGGTGGGGAGAGGGGTTAGGGTGGCTGAACGCACGCAAGGAGAAGCAGTAGGATCATCTGCTGGGTTTCTGCTACTGGCGAGCTGCGTGTTTTGCTTGTCAATTGTCGTTATTTTAAGAGCTGGAAGCAAGTTAATGTGTCTCTCGCAGGACTTCAAATTGTCTTCCGAGAAGATCACGTCTCGTCTCCCTAGTCTCCCTCCCAAAGATTTTTTTTATAATAGAGATATATATCTATCTATCTATCTATCTATATATATATATATATACATATATATATGTTATATATATATATATATATATATATATATATAAACATATATACATACATAACGAGGATAATGTAAATAGTAAGGTGGAAAGATTTAATACTAAAGTGAGAGCTGCTGTTGACATAGTTGCACCTGTAAAGACAGTTAAAAAATCTTCTAGCATTGTTATACCATGGAAGACCCAAAGAGTGTCTGATTTAAAGAGAACATGCCGTAGAGCTGAGTGTAAATGGAGGAAGACTAAACTAACTATCCACTATGAAATATTAAAAGTTAAAATATTAGAATACAATAACACAGTCCGACTTGAGAGGCGCTACTATTTCTCTAAGATTATAAATAACAATGCTAGTATTCCCAGAGTCTTATTCTCGACGACTGATCGTCTGTTAAACCCAGGTAACTCAAAGGAATGCCTCCTAAGTACTTCCAGTAAAACCTGTGAGGCGTTTGCTGTTTTTTTCAATCAAAAAATTAATGATATTAGAAATAACATAGTATATCTCCCTGACACTAAGGATCCTCCTAAACCCCAGTATTCCGTTGTAAACAAATTAAACTCTTTCACTAGGATAGATTTACCTGATTTACATAAAATAATTTCTCAACTGAAACCCTCCACCTGCGCCCTTCACCCAATACCAACAAATTTTTTCAAAGAAGTATCGGGTGTGCTAATTGATAATATTCTTGACATAGTAAATTCGTCATTAGATACGGGGGTGTTCCCAGACTGTCTCAAGACTGCTGTAGTTAAACCCCTACTTAAGAAAAATAATCTTGACCCCTCTGCTCTTGAAAATTTTAGACCCATCTCTAACCTGCCTTTCTTAAGTAAAATTTTAGAGAAGGCAGTCATTATGCAGTTAAATGACCACCTCAATAAACATGCTATTCTTGATAAATTTCAGTCAGGTTTTAGAACAAATCACAGCACAGAAACTGCACTAGTTAAAGTAGTAAATGACTTGCGGGTAAATGCAGACAGAGGCCATTTATCTGTTCTCATCCTCTTAGATCTGAGTGCCGCATTTGACACCATTGATCATAATACTCTTAGAAATCGCCTTAGTCAATGGGTGGGCCTCTCTGGCAGTGTCTTAAATTGGTTTGAATCCTACCTGGCAGGGAGAAAATTCTTTGTTAGTGGTGGTAATTACAACTCAAGGACACATGATATCCAATATGGTGTTCCACAAGGCTCTATCCTGGGTCCGCTGCTCTTCTCAATCTACATGCTTCCGTTAAGTCAGATTATCTCAGGGCACAACGTGAGCTACCACAGCTATGCTGATGACACACAGCTGTATTTATCAATAGCACCTAATGACCCCGATTCTATTGATTCACTAACACAATGTCTGACTTGTATTTCAGAATGGATGAATAGTAACTTTCTCAAGCTAAATAAAGAGAAAACTGAAATCTTAGTGATTGGCAATAATGGATACAATGAGGCTATTAGAAATAAACTGGATATATTAGGATTAAAAGTCAAGACGGAGGTAAAAAGCTTAGGGGTAACTGTTGACTGTAAGCTGAATTTTAAATCGCATATTAATCAGATCACTAGGACAGCATTTTTTCACTTAAGAAACATAGCAAAAGTTAGACCTCTTATATCATTGAAAGATGCTTAGAAATTAGTTCACACATTTGTTTTCAGTCGACTAGATTACTGTAACGCACTCCTCTCAGGAATACCCAAAAAAGACATAAGTCGTCTGCAACTAGTGCAGAATGCAGCTGCTAGAATCCTAACCAGGAAAAGAAAATCTGAGCACATCTCTCCAGTTTTGATGTCACTACACTGGTTACTTGTGTCATTCAGGATTGACTTTAAAATTCTGCTTATGGTTTATAAAGCCTTAAATAATCTCGCCCCATCTTACATATCGGAATGTCTGACATCTTATATTCCTAATCGTAATCTCAGATCCTCAAATGAGTGTCTCCTTAGAATTCCGAGAGCAAAACTTAAAAGAACTGGTGAGGCGGCCTTCTGCTGTTATGCACCTAAAATCTGGAATAGCCTACCAATAGGAATTCGCCAGGCTAATACAGTGGAGCACTTCAAAAAACTGCTGAAAACACATTATTTTAACAAGAAGCCTGCATGTCCATCATCATCAAGCCCTTCCGTGAGAACCCTAGACACAAGAGGACTATTTCATTTATGTTAGGTAGAATGCCCAGAGCGGACTGGGCAGTCTCGTGGCCTGGAACCCCTGCAGATTTTATTTTTTTCTCCAGCCATCTGGAGTTTTTTTTTGTATTTTCTGTCCACCCTGGCCATCGGACCTTACTCTTTTTGTCTATGTTAACTAATATTGTCTTATTTTAATTTCTTATGTTGTTATATATTTTTTTATTTACTGTTCTTCATTATGTAAAGCACTTTGAGCTACTTTTTTGTATGAAAATGTGCTATACAAATAAATATTATTATTATTATTACACACATATACATAAACATATATGTAAATCCAGTGAAATAAATGTGCTCTTGTAATAGATGCTGTCTGCGTTATTCATGACAGATATACAAAATACTGTTCAGTAAAAGAAAAAGAAATATATATAAACATCCTGGGCTATTGCCAGTTGTCATAGCTGTCAGCTTTGGTGCTCAATATGCAAACCTTAAGTTTAATTTTTTTTTACTATAGCAGATATTATAAAAGTTTTGTAATATACCAGAGGAACAGTGATATCTGTATTGCCAGTGATTCCAAATATTTAGCTCTTTTCTTAAAGCATAAAAAAACCCCAGCTACGACAGCTGCTGATTCTATGATCTTTTATTAACTAACATTCACATGTATGTGTTTGATGTTTTTCATTATGTTATGCTTTATTAGCTCACAGCTGTCATAATATATACCTCACCATCACCAGGTGTTCTAGCATCATTTCATTTCTTAACTTTTCTACTGTATTTTACCGTTTGTTGTTTTATTGCTAAATATCTTTGGTAGGAATAACGCAACAGTATTTGATGAGTTGCCAGGAGCTTCCAAATAAGCATTACACATTTATCAAAAGGTCCATAAACCAAAAATAAATGATAAATGTATTACTTATAAAGTATATATTAAGAACACTAAATATAATATCACCATCAAAAGAAAAAATATCAAACCTGCAATCAGCATTAATAATAGAAATTATAACAGGCCACAGAAAATGGAACATAGCAAGTCAGTTAGTCGGTCATTGTCCAACCCGCTATATCTGCAAGTACAGTACAAAATTGATAAATTTGGTTTGTACTGCACGAAATACCATATATAAGTACAATATATTTCAAAATAATACACACACAACACAACATATTGAAAGAATGATAAACTACTATGGATTAGATTAATAATTCATCATGGAGAAAATTCATAATATTGCCTAATCAATAACCTAACATGACCTTGTGAAAGATACCCGGACACAGACAGACATGGAGACAGCCAGATGTCCAAAAGCACACGTTTATTTTCACAACACTACACAGCACAAACACAGTACACAAATTAGCCTAAACACAGCTCACAGTCCTTTTCACCTCAGTCTATCGCTGCCTCCACTCCATTCCTCGCAAGCTCAGTCCTCTTCCACCCGACTCCGGCTCCTCAAATGGAGTGAGGCAGCCCCTTTTATGGCTCACCCGGATGTGCTCCAGGTACTCCCTGATGATCTCCTGGTGTGGTGGAAGTGCTGCCCTTGCACCCGGAAGCACTCTGGGCGTATCTGGTTCCTGTTCAGGCAGCACTTCCTGGTGTGGCGGAACAGCTGCAATCCATGGCTCAAGAACCATCCAGGCGCCCCCTGGTGGTTGCCACTGACCCCCACAGGGATGACTTCCCAGCTCTGTATCCGTGGCCCTGATGGAATCCAGGGAGGCTGCCCTCTTGTGTCCAGGGGAATATATTACCAATCTCCCGGGCCTTCCGGGTTCCAGGCGTCCCGGTGGGGTAAGATCCCTGGCCGTCTGCCACGACCTTTATAAACATATTTAAACCAATTCACGTTTGTGGAAGTTGAAGGCTATCTTGGTAGCACTGGGTGCAAGGCAAGGAATAATAAATTAATAAATAAAATGTACAGTATAGGTAAATTTGACAGGCAGATGAAACATTAACAGAAAGGTATGGGGAACAGTGTTATAAGGAGACACACTGCTGCTTCATAACATTTTGATCTTATTTCAGTTTCAACCTTGGGTGCATTCTGTATCAAGTATGTGTTTCCTCTTTGTGCTTCTGCTATATTTTTGTTTCTATGTATTGTAGAATGATTGCAGATGCACACCTATTAAAGAAATTAACAAGCGTGTAACTACAACATTGCTTTCAGAGCTACTTGGAAAAAACAGCATGATGGCAGACAGCTAGACACAACTAAATGTTAGAAAAGTTTTTGACTTGCAGCTCAACTGTTTTCTGTAGTTTTCATAAGCTCCTTACATTTGAGTGGATTTTCACTAGTAACTGCTTTACTTATGCATTACATATACATTTAGCTAGGTCAACTGGTAACACTAGACTGACACAGTGTTTTTGACTGTGAAAATGTGTGTGTGCGTGTGTGACTCCTGTGGTGTACTTGTTGCCCAAGGAGTTCAAAGTATGGTCTGAAAAAACAATTGTTTCTTTAGATACTGAACTGAAAAAATGTCTAAATAAAATGACTTTGAAAGCTAAACATCACACTGTTATTTGGGGTAGGTTTCAAGAAACATTGTGGTAACTAGTGAGCATAAGTTAATGTTATAGCAAATTCTAAAAAAGCAGGAAAAACAAAAACATCTTTGTTAGATTGTGGCAAAATAAATCTACTTTACTAAAACAAGTTTATTAGATTTAAGCTTCCTAAAGAAAAAAGTTCAAATATATTTGTGTCTGTATACAACATAAAAATACAATAATGTCTCATTAATTATTTAATATTAAGATTTTAAAATTTGTTTAATAGTGTTTTTCATTTTTTGTGAAATGTGTAACTTCCCCCAACACTTATTTGTTCTTTGTTTATAGTTCTTTATACTGTATTATGTTTAATTAGGGCCTTCAGGTGAATCCTAAACATTCATATTTCCTTCATATTCCTCCTGTTTACCTCAGCTCTCTTCTTAGGCATTAGCTCTTTCTTATGTTATGTGGCTCCCTTTTGATTCTCCTTTGATACTGATACTAGATTTTGCTTTTGGTTTTTGATTTGACTTGGTTTAGTTAAGTTTAGTTTAGATAAATATTATTATAACTTTAATTGTTTTTGGCTGCTTTTTGACATCTGGGGACTTTTTAAGACTTTTTTGAGCCTGCATCATAATATTGTAATACATGATCACCTACAGTGCAACTAGAAAGTATTCAAATCACCTCACTTTTAACAGCATTTTTATGCAACAACTGTACTCTAAAATGGATTAAATTGACTTCATTATTTTTTTTATCACCAATCTATATAATATAGTCTAATATAATCCAAAAAAACTGTCTTTATGATAATGGGTATTAAATACTGAAATATAAAATGTATGCAAGTATTTACACCTTTTTGATTAAAGTTCACCTGTGGTAAATTCAAATAATTGAACATAGTTTAGAATGGCATGCATCTACTTATAGTTCACCTGCTAGACTTCACTGCAAAATAATAAACTAATTATAAGTTTCTTTTCAATTTGCTGTCTCCGATTATGTTTTCCTATAGCCTTGAGGGGTCTCATTTCTCAGTAGTAGTGCTGAAAATGTAAATCTCTGACTCACATATAATATAACGGGGTTATATTTGAGGTGGACTTGCCCCAAAAGAAGCAAATACATTACTAACAGGCAGGTCTGTACAAGTGTCAGTGTTATGTGTGTTCCATATATTAACTAACTGCTCTGCATTCAGGTAAGAAGAAACACTTGGTTAACTAGTAGTTAATATCACCTGGACTAATAAAAAAAAAAAACTGCGCAATTTAGTGAACCAACCTAGAGTTGTACATTGCTAATACACTTCAATGTACAAACAATTACAGTATTATTCAATCACCTGCTTTCTTGAGTTAGATTCTGATGGTTGTTTATTTACTAGTTTTCCATAACATCTTGTAATGTCTTCCTCAATCTTTCTAACTGCAATTTGAAGGTAATAAAAATAAACTGTTTCATTGTCTCAGTATTTCACCATCTCAACCTAACAATTGCCTTCATAATTATAATCTGAAACATAGAGTCTTCTAAAATAAACTAACAACCCAAATTCTTACATATTTTCAAAGCAAGTTATTAAAAACTTCTGTCACTGTTTCACAAGACTTCCACAAGGTCACTGCCTTTAATAACAGTGTTTAAATAAATGGTCCCTGTTTAAAAGCTGTGAATGTTTTAAAGAGGGTTTACATAGCACTTAAGCTTTCATTAATCTTGAAACACTTCCAAGCAATGTTATTGTATATCGTAGCTAAATTAAATATAAGATTACAGTAATGCTCTGCACTAAAGCACCACCTACTTAAGATGTTATTAATTTCAGATAATGTCCTTTTGGGTTTTAAATCAGATGCAAAATGACTGTTACCTGGGCAAAAACATTTACGACCAAAATTAATATTGCCCTTAGTTTCCAAAAAAAATCAGACAGTTTTGCACAGCAGTAAAAACAGTAAGTAACACTAATTTCACAGGCTCATTATTGGTGATAGCTGAAGCACATTATTACTTTATACCTGAAAATTGTTGCTCAGCATTTTTAACCATCCTAACCATTTAGCACATGAAAAAGGTATAATTCTGTAGACTTGATAGAAGTACTCTGCCAAAGTTGAGGTCTGCTCCAATAATTATATGATTTATTAAATTAAAATTCTTCATACAGTCTACACCTTTTCAGATGTGAAGATGTCAGAAAAATCTTCCCAGGAATTTTCCTTTATCAATTTAGGGAGTTTAGAATTTTTGGAACTGGTTATTAAGGGTTGATAGATGGCTAGAGAATTAGGGTTCAGGTAAAAAGGCAGAGAAATACAGGTTGGTTTGATTCCTGGAAAGGAACAACAGAGGGAATCTTTGCTGTTAGGCAATTGCAGGTATTGCATTCAGCTAAAAAGAAATATGCTGCATTTATCAATCAGGAGAAGATGGCTGACTGGTACGGTAGGTATGGAGAAAGCTTGGTGTGATTGAATGGTTAGTGTTTGCGGTGATGTCAATGCATGGGGAAGTTTGAATGGTGGTCAGGACAGCTGTGAATGTTTTTAGTTGAAGGTGCAGTTGCACCAAGGATCTGTTCCAAGTCTATTGCTTTTCATGATAGCGGTGGTCACCAGAGAAGTGAATGAAGAACTGCTATGAGAGCTTTTATATGTCAATGAGTTCATGACAAAAATTGACTTGGAATTACTGAATTGTAAAGTACTGAAATGTAAAGCTAGATTTGTAAGCAACAGGCTTTAAGGTAAATGCAGTAAAACCAAGGGGATGATTGGAGGAGAAAGAGAATTGGCGTATGTGGTAGAAGTATTAAGAGGATCTCAATCCAGTGCATGGTGTGACTAAAATATCCAATGCAACTGTATGAAAGGCATTTTTCACTCTGAAAGTATGTGAGAGGTTGCTGAAGGCTGATGAAGTAAGGGCAAATTTAGATACTGTAACTGCAGTTGAATTGCCTTGGAGAAAGTAGGAAAGTTCTGCTACCTAGGCAAAATGTTGAGTGTAGACTGAGTTGTGGGTACAGTAGTGATAGCATTGGTGCGAGGTGTATGGAATAAATTCGGAGAACTATCCCCGATTCTGAAGTCTAAAGGAGTATCTCTGATATTAAAGATCATATTTATGATCTGAGAGACTTAGTATGCTCTGTGGGAGTGAGAAATGGCAGACGAAAGTGAAACCTGACGAAAAGAACAGATATAAGAATGAGCAGATGAATGTCTGGAGTGTCATGGTGTCTGATGAATGTTGAGACAAGACAAAGCCTTGCTGTGTGTGTGAGAGGTTCTGTGCTGAAGAAAAATTCGCTAAGATGGTTTGGGTTTGAGCATATAGAGCAGAAGGCAGAAGATGGCTCGATGAAGAGGTAGACCTAGATAGTAGCACTGATGAGGTCAGGAGGAAGACCAAAGAAGACATTGTTGAAGGTGGTGTTAGATGATATGAAAAGATTAGATCACACCCAAACGATGCCCAGGGCCATGGTGAGTGAAGGAAAAAAAACTTGGGAGGTAATTAGCTAACCTGAGTAAACCCAGAAAATGGCTGTTAAACTGGTGGTGATGATAAATTTATGGAATGTGAAATGCTTGTTTGCACAATTATAAAAAAAAAAACAACAACAATTCAACACTCTTCAAAAGTACCCAAAAAAATAAAAAAAAAGCATGAAAATTAAAATATAGTAACTTGACACATATACAGATTACTACAAAAAGTAAATTTAAGCATTATTAAACATTAACAAGATATGTATAACTTAATATAAAGAAAATATTTTATTTTTAAAATCTAAAGTGATAAAACATACCATAAAAATGTAAATGAATTACATTTCCTCTACTTTGAATTTGCTCAAAAATACATTACTGTACATCCAAGCTACAGTGTGGTTATATTAAGTGCTATAAGTCATCAGCATTTAATTTAGATGTTCAAAAGAAATGAAGATTTAATCCACTAGATCTGTAAAACTTTAGGTGTTTGTATGACAAGTCACATCTGGCCTGTCCTCCACTATAATGAGTTTAATGAAAGCAAATATTTTATTCGCTGAAGTAAAGTTTAACTTTTAAAGACTAAACAATGACAAACACTGCATGATGGATTGTGTATTTACATACTTGGTTAAAGTGAATTTGACATCAAATGCTTTCAGCCTAACAATGGAAATGGACTTGTAATCCTGAAGGTTAAGTGGATGGTTTTTGACTGCCTTGAAAATGAAATGGTGTGTATAGCTTAACAGAAAGTAAATGACGCTAAAGAACAGAGTCAAAAATTAACCCTATTCTCTGCCATTAGATAAATGATGACTGGTCTCCCTTCTGATTTTTCTTTCACAAACATTGGTATGCACAGTTCACTAACAACTCTCTCTAAATATGATAAACATATAAAGCAAACAACACCTTTCACACAAGAACAAAAGAGCATTTCATTGAAAAAATTATGACAAGGGGCATTTAGGATCTTTTTAATTATTATAAACCCCTCAATCTATGCCCTTCCACCTCATACTCCATTAAGTTCATGTGAAAACACTTTGACACACAGGACTGAGTATTTGTTTAAAAATACAATATACAGGATAGTAGTACTTGTGGAATTTTCCCTACATTGATGCAACTCACCAAGCTTTCATACCGTTGAACAAATAACTTCATGTTTAATTTAGAAGGCAATTCACTACTGAATAGGAGTTGGCATTGTACTGGCTAACAGAAGGCCATTTATGAAGTGCATGAATTTATTGTTGTTTTTACTTTTTTTTTCTTCCACTGCATGTTATCAGGTACTACATCCAGGGTATTTGATCTATGCACTTAAATACTTAATGTGCTTTATGCAAAGTTTGCTAAATTTAATTAACAATACTATATTATGGCTTCTTAAATAACTACCCAATAGCAGTGTACTGCCCGTAAAACACATATACAGTATATATTATGTACCAGCATGTTAAAGAATGCTGTGTGTACTATGAAAATTCTGTTAAATTCATGTTGGCACTACTGTGACAGTTCCTGAAAAGCCCTGATCCCGGGTGGAAAATGTATCCCTCAATGGGTGCTGCAGAGAAATGGCACACCATAGTACATTTCAAAATGTTTGCTACTTCTTGCCTTGGCACCATCATGAAAATCAGGGACTGCACAAATATTCCTGCGGCATGCCTCTGTATAAGACACACTAAGAATTGCCATAGGAGGGATACTTATTATTGATCATAGGAGGGATACTTATTATTGATCATAGAATAAGGAAAATACATTTCAAGCTCTGATTGCTATGTAGACAGCTACAAATTGTTTTGCATATATGGATATGTAGATCATATCTTTTCATTTTTCAAAGATTACTGTGTAAAACTGGCATCTTGTGGCACTGTATGAAAGAAAATGTCTGCATATCCACAGGAACTAATTATATTGTCTGTAAAGAACTTGCATGAGAAATGTTCCTTGAAAGCCATATATTAAAAACTGATAAAGAAAGATTTTTTTCTCAGCCCTTAACTTGCAGCTTTCTAATGTAGTTTAAAATGCTTGTTATAAGGCAAGTGGCTCAATGAGTAAACAACCCAAATGTGAGTTTGGAAAAACAGGAGAAACATAACCCAGGGTTTAAAGCAAGACAGACAGTGAGACAATGGCAGTGCTTGTTAAGAGTACTTTAACTTTAGTAAGTGAGCAAGCTACCATACCTGTATAGTCAGGCCCCCAGAGGCAGCAGGATTTACTTTCTGTTCAGTTTCCTACTTTTGTGTTTGTTTAAATAATATTTTTTCAATTCATTTGTATTTGGCCTTATTGTGAGTTGAAGTACTGCTTTATTTCGACTTCTTTTACTTGCAGGGCATTTTAAGCATGTTGCATATTTAAAAAAAATTACATTTTTGAAAAGAAGGCTTCTGATCTTGCATGTCATTAGGATCACAGGGGAAACAAGGGTATGTAGAAAAAAAAAGTGCCTGCAAATACAACAGTGACAACTCCCAGGCACTTAGCATGTGTTGCAGTAACTACTGTATACTTCTCACTTTAACACCACAGCAGCCAATCTTCATAAATTATTACAAAATAATCTCATCAGTAATATACATTTGAAGCTATCTTTTTAACAAAAAGTTATGGTGGTGCAGTGATTAACCCTGTTGCCTCACAGTCCTGGGTTTAAATCTTGGCCCGGATGCTGCCTAAGTGGAGTCTATATATTCTTCTTATATCTGTGAAGGTTTTTCTAAAAAATATCCCAGTTTTCCCTCCTACATTCCAAAATATACAGGTTAATTGTTGATTGTAAATTGTACCTCTACAATTGAGTCTGCATGTGTATGAATATGTCATTAATAGCCCAGCATTGCTTCTTCGGTTAAACCCAGTGCTGCTGTTGCTGGCATCAGCTTCCAATGACCCTGAGCTGATTTAAGTAGGTCAGAATATGGATGAATAGATAAAAAAAATGTATACCAAGTACACATGAATCTTGCCAGAAAGACAGTATAAATCATATTTCCAGCACTCACTAATAGGAATAATTAGTCTAGAAAGATATGGACATGTAATATCACATTTACTGGAAAAGTTAACAAAAGTTTCCACCTTAATATTACAATTCCAAAAAAGTTGGGATGCTGTATAAAATGTAAATAAAAAAGAATGCAATGATTTGCAAAAGTCATAAACCCACATTTTATTCACAATAGAACATAGAAAACATATCAAATGTTTAAACTGAGAAAATGTACCATTTTAAGAAAAGAATAATGTCTAAAAAATGTTGGGACAGGGCCATGTCTACCACAATGAAGCATCCCATCTACTTTTAACATCCGGCCATAAATGTCTGGGAACTGAAGAGACCAGTTGCTGGACTTTTGGGAGAGGGGTGTTGTCCCATTCTTGTCCGATATAGAATTCTAGCTTCTCAACAGTCCTGTGTCTTCTTTGTCATATTGTTTGTTTCATGATGCTCCAAATGTTTTAATTGGTGAAAGGTCTGGACTGCAGGCCGGCCAGTTCAGCACCCAGACTCTTCTACTACGAGGCCATTCTGTTGCAATAAACTTAGTATATGGCACTGTGGACTGTGTTCACAGACAATGATTTCTGGAAGTGTTCCTGAGCCCATGCAGTGATTTCTATGACAGAATCTTGAATGATTTTAATTAAGTGCTGCCTGAGGGCCCGAAGATCATAGGCATCCAATTACTGATTTTTGGCCTTGTTCCTTGTGCACAGAGATTTCTACAGATTCGCAAAATCTTTTGATGATTATGTACTGCAGATGATGAGATATTCAAAGTCTTCATGATTTTATGTTGAGGAACATTATTCTGAAATTGTTCCACAATTTCTAGAAGCAGTTATTTGCAGACTGGTGAACCCATGCCCATCTTTATTTCTGAGAGAGACTGCCTCGCTAAAATGCTCTTTTTATACCCAATCATGTTACTGACCTGTTGCCAATTAACCTAATTAGTTATAAAATATTCCTCCAGCTATTTATTTTTAGTACCACTTACTTTTCCAGCCTTTTGTTGCCCCATTCCTAACTTTTTTGAGACATGCTGCTGCCATCAAATTCACAATGAGCTAATATTTTTCATGAAATAGTAAAATATCTCATTTTCAACATTTGATATGTTTTCTATGTTCAACTGTGAATAAAATATTGGTTTATGAGATTTGCAAATCATTGCATTCTATTTTATTTACATTTTACATAGTGTCCCAACTCTTTTGGCATTGGGGTTGTATAAATGCATTGAAGGTCAAACCTAAACCCAAAAGACATGTTGTGGTAGGCCCTGAAACAACAGCTCACCATGGAACACCTATCAATGTTTATGAGGTAAAGCAGTTCTGTAAAGAAGAGTGGGTTACAATTCCTTGATGTAAAAAGCTGAAATTCAATTACAGGAACCATTTGATTGCAGTCATTGCATGTAAAGGTGGTACAACTAGTTATCAAGTGTAAAGCGGCAAGATTCTTTTTACATAGTGCCAATTGATGTTGGGTAACTTTATTCCTATTCTTTTACTGGTTTATATCTTTATGAGAATTTTTTGCTGCAAAAATTAGAATTAGACCTCAATTTTCCTAACTTTGTTTTCTTCATATAATGTCAAAGACTGGCCTGAGTTGACAGAGGGACATGAAATCACTTACTGAGAGAACAATATGAACTCCACATAGGAAAAGTTCCAGAAAGGGCTTAAGAGTTGTTTGCCACAGGTAAAACATTCAGGTCTGGGATGTAAGTAATCACCAGTGCATATATCTAATAAAGTCACTTTTACTTCCAACAGATGATAGTGGTTGGAATGGCCTGCATATCTCTCACCTAGGGATTCCACAACAACTACAGACAGGCTGTCGTGTTTCTTAATTTTGTCTACTTATGTGCAAGGCAAAAGCTAATAATAAATACTCTGTGAATATAACTTGATGCCTCAAATGCCTCATAAAAAGTGCCTATATTAAATTAATAGTAAATTACTCCACCACCTTCTATACTGACTGATACAATTATATTTTCCTACATTTTCTTAAATATTAGCTTATTATATATTATGTGGTAAATAATAATTTACATCTTTACACAATGTACTACTGGAATAACGCTTTAATCCATGTTGACACTATACAGTACGCCAAAGTTTCCTGATATAGTCAGGTAGAAAGTGGGCTGGTTTTCAATTTGGCTGTTTAACACTAGAATTACCAGAGCCTACGAAAAAACTCGTAGATCCGGCCCACCTTAAATCGCTTCTTAAAACCGTTCTCACCTCTCCGCTTTTGTCATCTAAATGTACCGATAAAGACATGCTGCCAGCAGCCGGCTATTCCATCCCCCCACCGACTTAGAACGTAAACGAGCTTTTCCCAGCTCATGCCATGATTGATTATCTGGGAGTGAGTGGAGTTTTACAATGGAAATAATAAATTGCTATTTGGAACACACACATTTCATGTGTGTTGCGTTTCTGCAGTAATCTGTGTAAACACATTGTTAAAACAGAAACTTTTTTTTTATCATTCTAGTAACAAATGACAAAATGTAGGCATAAACTATATAATGTATGAAGCCTGAAGTCCAAATATCAAAGAAACACTTTCACAAAAGGTACAAAAAAAAAAGCCACCGCCAAAAAAAGCCGCATTAGTGTGTGACATTGACACACATTACCTATCACTGCTTCCGTGGCGCAACAGTATCAGTCGCTGACTGCGAATCAGAAGGTCATGAGTTCGATCCTGCACAACTCCCTTTTGAGAAGTGTTCTTATTTTCACTATTTTAGAATAAAAAGATACATTTGATTTCAGTCTGTAACAGCCGGTGTAATTTATGATATTTGTAAAGGTTAGCTTTATTTTTTTTTTAAATTCACTTTTCATTGTCTCAGTCGCGTTCAGGATCCTTTCCTACCCCATCTGACACTGCTGTTTTCACATATAGACTCCCTATAGTTCTGCAGTGTATCACGATACATACGACCGCGTGTTTTTTCCCCCAATATTGCCAGTCCCCACGTGTTGCTGTATGCTGTTTCTTTTGTACTCCAGGACATGCAGAGGAAAGCATAGTAAAGAGCAGTAACTTCAGCGCTATATGCAATCATCAGACACTCCCCATCTGATACTGCTGTTTTCATATAAAAACGCGCTAAAGCTCTGCAGTGTACTTGTGGCTGCATTGTCGTACCAATGCTTGCGAACTGAAGTGTCTGCATGCACTTTTCGTGGCATTACACGTGTATTTTTTGAGTATGCCCATGTAGCTCAAACACAGGAACATATGTTGATGTAAAAGTATAACAAAACAAGTGCACATTTATTCAAGACTATAACCGAAGAAAACAGAAAGCAAGTTACAGTAGGCGGTTGATATGACAGCTTGCGTGGTGGAATGCTAAGAACTGCTGATTTCCATTCCGTGCTATATAGCTGTTAACATTTGAATCTGATGATTGCATATAGCGCTGTCTTATTCAGTGTGCGCAAGAACATGCAGGTGGCCAGTTGCTGAGTGCTACAACGCACATTTTAAAAAAAGAAAGAGACAAATATATGTGACGTTTTGAAGAAATCATTTTATGACGCGAATAGTACCAATCAGAAAACATCGTCGAAGTAATGCAATATTATTTGAAAACGAACAGCGTCAGATCGGATGTGAAGTTATACTGGCACTGTTTGAGTCAGATCATAAGCTGAATAAGCTGAAAAAGCTCCTGTTCTGACTCTTAAGTAAAAAAGCATGAATTAATAAACAGAAATAACCGCGATTGACATTTTAAAGTTAACGAGTGCGTGAGCTTATTCAGTTCTGCTGGATCAACGCATATGTTGATCTTTTTTTCTTTCAGTAATAGCGCCAACATAAATCCACACCCGATCTGACGCTGTTCGTTTTCAAATAATATTGCATTAGTGCAATGATGTTTTCACATATATTGTCTCTTTCTTTCAGGTGTGTAATAGGAACCACAGCATAGAGAGAAGCGTGTACATTGTAACAGGTACACACATTGTAAATGTAGGAAAGACTATCCTTGCGTGTGTGTGATCAGTTAACATTTGAATCTGATTATTGCATATAACGCTGAACTTACTGCTCTGTACTATTCTATCCTCTGCATGTCCTGGAGTATACAAAAGAAACAGAATACAGCAACATGTGGGGACTGGCAAGATCGGGAAAAAAAAATACGCATTCACTGATTACAAAACGCAAGATGTTATGCGAATGAATATGAATAGTATGAATAATGTTGCATCCGTGCCACAAAGTTTTCTGAAATGTGCTATACAGGTCATAAAACGAATAATTCCAAATATCATATATACCTACGTCTGTGTTTTTTTGTTGTTTTGACATCATTCACCATAAGGTGCACTCTAATTCAGCATGAGCAGGAACACTCAATAAAACCGAATAAAAAAATCAAGTGACGGTGAGATACGAAGAAGGCAGATTCGCCAGCGTTTGTGTGTCAGCTTTTATCCCTCCAGATGAGAGAATGTCCAGTTCCATTGTCTCAAAATACCACTCACATCTCCAGTTATTCCGTTTCAAATAAAAAATAACAGCGTCAGATCCCTGGTGGGGGGGGGGGTAGTATGTATCGTGATCGTGATTTAGAGAGAATAAAAGTAAAAAAAAAAAAAACGGTAACTTTTACAAGTCCTATAAATGCACACCGTGTGTTACAGACGCAAACCAAATGAATGTGTGTACTGTATAATATTAACAAAAAGAGGAGCTCACTACTGAAAACGGCAAATATAGGAGTGAGTGGGGATCGAACCGGGGACTCTCAATTACAAGTCAGCAAATCTTACCGCTACGCCACGGAAGCTATTGTATCAGTCTTGAACCTTTTGTGGAAGTGTTTTTACTTGATCTTTGGACTTCAGGCTTCATACATTATATAGTTTATGCCTACATTTTGTCATTTACTACTAAAATATGAAAAACGTTTCTGTTTTAAAAATGTGTTTACACAGATTGCTGTAGAAATGGAACACACATGAACTGTGTATGTTTCAAATAGCGATCTATTATTTCCACACTAAAACTCTAGCAGTTCAGTCACTCCCAGATAATCAAACAAGGCAAGAGCTGGGAAAACTTAGTGAACGCTCTGCGACGGTGGGGGATGGAATAGCCGGCTGCTTGCTGGCTCATCTTAATCGGCACATTTAGAAGACAAAAGAGAGCTGCGAATGGTTTTAAGGTGGGCCGGTTTTCGTAGACTCTGGTAATTCTAGTGTTAAACAACCTATGAACAAACTGAGTCCAGAAAATGTGCCATTCAATCAACATTTAACTGCTTGCTAAATATTATAGATCCAGGTTAACTTTGCTTGATACAATTTAAAATTTCTCAGATTGTATTGTAAATGTTGTACCAAATCAAGACCCAACATGCCCCATAAACTCTCTGAGCTACAATTTCCCCTGTTCTTGTGAGAAAAATGACTGTGTAAACTGTCTGGTGTGCAAAAAAAATGCAATTGTAGTTCTCTATATTAGTAATCTCCACATTAACAAAATTAATTAACTTTCCTCTATCCCTTTTCTCTTTTTGGGATGTTGCTGTGGTATATGATGTCACTGCTTCACTGCAAAGCTGCTACTCCTTTCCATGCAAATATATAATAAAAATATTGATAGTGTTGGAATTAATGGAATTCAATACACTTATTATAATTTTCAGCACGTACTTGTTAAATTTTAGAATTCTGAGAAGGGAGAGGGAAGCCAGTTGGCTATCATAATTTTGATTTTGTTATACTGCCTCCCTAGAGAATTTATCCTCCTCAGAAATGCTGTTAAAATGTTAACATGATTTATACTGTCATTATCTGTTTATTTTAATGCTTGTGATCCATTTTGTTTTAGTTTTTTCTTTATTTATGTAATTTGTGTGTTTACGTATATAAACTTTTGTTGTTTATATTTTGTGAAAAAAAATTGCCAGCCAAAAACTTTTAATAAGTTACAATTACATAAAAGTGTAAAAACTTGTCACTAACTAATTCTTCTCATACTAGACCAGGGGTCTGCAACCTTCACTATCAAAAGAGCCATTTTGCCCCCTCTTCCTCCAAAGAAAAATAGTCTGGAGCCGCAAAACATAACACAGCTTATAAACTTTTAAAAGTTTTAATCTTTTTTTAGATTTTACATGTTACAACCACGGAATACAACAAACAGAAGTGCAGTGTGCATGTGTAGGCCTACTTTGAAATAAATTTAACTGAACTCTGCAGGCCTATTTGAGTCCTTCCTATACCTGTATAAAATGAAAATAAAAACTAGCCCACTTTAATATAAATAAAACATTTAGCTGTAGCTTAGCAGCTTTAAAAAAGTAAACATAAAATTCCATTTCAGTGTGCTCTCATCCTCTTCAGGTTTCCCTCTCAGCCAGCAATCAACTGAAGCACCTGAACATACAAAAAAACCTACATCAGCTCCGGGTCTGAAATAAATGTGTTTTTTTTTTTTTTTTTTAAATATTAGCCTATTAAATGCTATTGTTCTCACCTGTTTAATGTGACTTCTGTTTCTGAAGTTCGCTGCAGATCATCTCTAGCACTTTGAGCTACTTTTTGTATGAAAATGTGCTATATAAATAAATGTTGTTGTTGTTCTATGTCGGGGCTATACGATGTGACTTTGACCTTCACACAGGACTGCAGGCTCATGTGTGAGGTGGGAGAGATATTTGGACTTTATGAAGTTCATGCTTGAGAAAACTTGCTCACATAAGTATGTTGAGCCAAAGATGGACAGGACTCCAAATGCATATTTTTTCATGTTCATATATGTTTCGGGAATGGCACTCCATGTATTGAAAACAAGTTTGTCGGGTTTGGGGAGGTTTTCAATATCAGTCCATTTGTGCTCTTTAGCGAGAGTAGCCTTCTGACGGGCGACTTCTTCAAGATCCGCTGTCGGGCATTTGAACTTGGACACCCATAAATCTTTATCCGCTATGCGGCCAGTTCAATTTCTAGATCGGGCTTACTTACTCCTGTGAATGCGGATGTGTTCAGCAGGGATGGGTCGATGTCCAGGGAAGGAGAGAGTGTTTTTTTTTCTTTCTGAACTCACTGAATCTTTCTCTAAATGCAGCTTGCATTGCAATAATTGTACGGTGGAAATAATCACAATTTATGTGAATGTTCACTGCTTTGAACTCTCTCAGGGAGGGGAAGTGAGAGAGTGTACCTTTCTGTACATCTCTGGCAAACACTGTCATCATGCGCTCAAACACCAAAACATCCTACGCCAAAACATTTAAAGTCAGAGAATAGATGCTCTGATATTTTTATGAACGATTCTTTCATGTATTCTCCGTCTGTGAACGGCTTACCCCTCCTTACGATCTCTTGAGCTGCCACAAAACTAGCAGCTGTAGTTGATTGTGGAGAAGTGATCCACTTTTTGAAAGTATGTTTGCTCTGTTCAGCTTTCCGTTGCAGTTCCGAAATTGCTCTCTTTCGCTCATCTTCACTTGGGTATTTTTCAGTGAATGCTGAGTGCTTGTTTCGAAAATGTCTTTCAACGTTACATTTTTTGTTGTTCGATAATTTATCGCCACATATTAAGCACACCGGTAAGCCAGCGTCGTTGGCGGTGAAGGCAAATGCTTCTGTCCTCGCAGAATTAAACTCTCTGTTCTCTTCTGGGATTTTTCATTTTTGGGATTTATTCATGGTTAGTGCAGGGGTCGCACACTCCAGAAGCCACCTGCAGGTAAAGGCGAGGGCTATAGACGTAGATGTGACGCATATTTTAGTTGACAAATTATAAATAAAAAATAAAAATAAAAATTAGATGTTAAAGTGTATAACAGTAGTAGTAGTAAATAAACATTATATATATTACATATATTATATACAAATTAAATTAAGAAATTGCCGTTATTCATTTTCATGTTTTTTTTTTTTTTGTCAAGGCCAAAAGGAGCCATTACAAGGAGGCTGAAGAGCCGCATGCGGCTCCAGAGCCGCGGGTTGCCGACCCCTGTACTAGACCATCTACATCTATGTCTGTTTCTAAAATGTCCTGAGTTTATCACAAGTGAAAATCTAGACTCACCACAAGTTAGCCAGACAAAATAATTTTTGATGAGGTTTTTGAAGTCATCAAAATTATATCTAGTCATTACTCTCCATTTGACCTTAGTGCAATAATGTCAAACCTTTTAAAACAGTTTAGTGTTGTTTTCCTGTTTATGTGTGGCAGTATACTACACTTATCATGCTACAACATGGCTCAGAAGCAAATTTTCTCAGAATAACGTAGATGAGGTCTAAATGTAAATGCAATTTCTTGTCAGCATTTGAACAATAGCCATCATGAAGTAAATGTGCCCAAAATGTGTACATTATAAGATTCTACACGAGTCACTTGATCTGCTAGTGCTCTAACTTTAAAAATACTCCACAAAAAATGAAGAAAGCAGCAAGTTGTGTTGCACAGCAGCACTGACTAAAATATGCATTTAAATTTCATCTAATTTGTTCTAAATTGCATGAGAAGTGATATGCTAGCGTTAATACTGAAATCGCTAATAAAATGTAAGCGCTGATAGAAGGAATCTTGAAAAAAACTGATAAAATTTACCTGAAAAGTATAATGTTCATATAGATCAAAGAAAAAAGTATGTGAGGTAATCATGAGTAGAACAGATTAGCTGATGCTTTCCCCATCTATAGTTCATTATGTAAAAGGTAGTGGTGGGCTAGAAACTTTAATTTATTCCCTTCATAATACAAGAAAAAGGCTGCCGCCATTATTTTGTGTTCAGCTGGAAGTCTCTAACAATAAAAGCATCAATCAACTTCAAATCCCAGCTACTTTTGTGAACTTTCAAAGTTTATCAAGCAATACACTGAAAGTATCTGTAAATTAAAAGAAACAAACAAACAAGAATAAAGAGTAGTTGTCTCCTGTGGAAAAACAAGAACCAAAGGGCAAGCATTTATCAATCTCATCACTACAGTTTTAGTGACAGTTTTTAGCCTATTCTCTAAAACTTTCATATACTTTCCTCCAGGGCATATTCTTTCAACAAATTCCTTGCTGTTTTAGTTCAACAGCAGACGCAAAATAAAAGACACACACACATATACACACATAATTCATTAAAAGACTTGCTACTTTAGTTATGATACAGAATCACTGTTAAAATAAAGTAATTAAAAGAACAGAGTCACAGCCCTGGGGAATTTCTTTTTTTTTTTTTTTCAAAAGGTATTTTCCGTTTTCTTCGAGAAGCAAAATGAGAAGATTATAATTACAAAACAAAGTATTTTCATTCAAAGCAAAAGATTATACAGGAATGTTTCATAAATATTCATTATCCTTAATAGTTGCTGGATAGATGATACACTGTAATTAAAATAAAGCAGACCACCAATATGGAAGCACACAAACTTATTAAAATATTATATTTTTTACACTGTTATTACACACCTTATCAAAAAAATCAGTCTTAGATGCGTGATTTGAAAAGTCTGTGGCATCTCACAACTGCCTTTACGCCACTCTGCTAGGTATCATTACCATAATCTTTACACTTCACTGCACTTTCTTTGAATCCTAAATAAAATGTAAGAAGAAAATAGAAGATGTCATCTTTGTGGTATGCTGACAAAATGAGCCTGAAATTGGATATGACCCTTTCAACTAAGGGCATCAAACTTGCATTCATGCCACTTCAGAGGTGACAGAAGGTCATTTGTATTAAATAAATTCATCTGGTGGATCGCCTGGTGTCCACATCACAAAAGTATGATCACAGCTGGCATTGTATTTCTCTAAAGAGGCCAAGTGGGTTCATGATAAACACTCTAGGAATGGAGAATGAGCTAAACCTTTAAACTTCCGAGGCTAAAACTGTACAAGTTGATCCAGTGAGGAAATTTAGCACCTGCAATGTTTGTAGAAAAATTAAAAGATTTTTTATACCATAACTAAATTTTTAAGATTTAAGGCTGGAATAAACTTTCCTTCTTTAAACTCAAAGTCCATCCAATGAAAAGTAGTAAAAAGGATAAAAAATAAAACCTTACAGTAATTCAATATAATTTGCTTGTTACTTGAGAAACTGCTATATAACTTGCAGTATATTAAACATCTCTTCTACAAATCATGCAAATACTGCACCTAAGTTCATCTAAAAGAATTTTCTGAAAGCGAATATACTGTATAGCGTATACAGATAAAATCAAGGTAAGATGTAAATATTTTCAGCTATAAAAAATTTCTGAAAGTCAAGATTTAAATTTATTTTATATGTTTAGTTTTTTTTTGTTGCACCTAAATACGCGGAAAGCTTTACAAAGTTTACCTTTTAGATAGTTATAGAATCAAAGGAGTCACTACTCAAATCCCTTGAGCATTATCAATGATGCATTTAGATATTCTAGAGTGACAACTAAAGAAGAACAGTCACCCTGTCTAATTGTTAACCAGTGTGGCATGGTGGTTATGCTTTTTTAAATAGTTATTAAAAAATCTGTGAAAAACTATAATGTTTAAAATGTAATTTTGAAAGATACATTGAGTACAGGGTTCTGTAATACATATATTAACAGCATAAAATTTTCGATCTCATTAAAACATCTCCCACAATTTAAAAAAAAAAAAAAAAAAAAAAGGAGCAAAGGTCTTACCTCAGACAAAATTTCAAAAAAGGAATGGAACCAAGACATTCATTAATACAATCTATACAGATAGCTAGCTAGCTAGCTAGACAGACAGAGTACTTGCCACATTGAAGCATTATAAAGGTGTATTGCTATTAATATGGAAGAGACCCAGTAGCAATTCTTGACACACTTCTGTTGAATAATATATTGGCCAAAATTACTCAAAAATAGTGTGTCATAGAGAGGATGTATAATTTTGTTCATACTCACCATCACTTTTTATCTTCGTTCTCTCCTCCACTAATACCTTCAGTAGGTTGAGAGTGCATCTCATAACCATGCCTACCTTCTTAATTTGCTAATTGATTTCATTGGCCTCTCTTGAAATGATGTTACTAGCACAACACACAACCCAGTACACAATTACAATGGCCACCACAGTGATAGAACATAAAGGACATAACTACCCACATTAAAAGCACACAGTTTCCTAATAAAAAAAAAAATCAGTAACAATTTAGGTACTGTAAAAGTACTGCCATATACTACTATGTAAGAAGAACTTAGCAAATGCTTCTTTTGGCCTTAACACCTACAAAGCATCACTAAAATGATTATTCAACTCAGTTTAGTTTGGCATACTAAGAGCCTCTGATATGCTGGTAAAATTACTTGTAAATTGTATTTCTTTTATTATATCCAATTTTAAAACCATATTCTCTAGTCTTGATGTACATGTCCAATATGATGGTATCGATGATTTAATTCTTCTTGTAAAACGGTTTTAGACTCAATCGCTCCTCTCAAGATACGCTGTAATAAGGGAAGACCTGCTCCCTGGCTAAATTAAACTATGTGATAGCTACGCCGCACCTGTCAAACTGCAGAACGGCGTTGGAAAAAAGATGGACTGATTGTTTCTAAACAGATTTTTAGGACTTCTCTATTCAACTTTCAGGTTGGAGTTAAGAAAGCTACACATGATTTCTTTGCTGATTTAGTATCCCGTCATTCTAAGAATTCTAGGGTCTTATTTAATTCAATTAATGCGGCCATTCACCCTCATTTTGTGATGGGATTAAATAGTACTGATCTTTCATGTGAGCAGTTTCTTTCTTTGTCAGTAAAACTGATACAATCTGCCGTGGTATTGTTCTAACTGGCTATGAACTCCCTACTGTTAATCATGGCATTGTCTTGGAATCTTTTGATCTCGTCTCACTTTCACAGTTAAAAAGTACTATTGACACCCTTAAACCTACTCTCAGTCCTCTTGATATTGAACCACCACGCCTCTTAGTGGAAGCCTTTGATGGTTTGGGTCCATCTTTACTAGCCATTATCAATAGTTCTATTAGTGAGGGGTTTGTGCCCTCATTCTTTAAACATGCTGCGGTGTGTCCCTGTCTAAAAACGGCAGAATTAGATCCTGGAGTTTTAGCCAATTTTCGCCCAATTTCCCAATTGCCATTTCTGGCTAAAATATTAGAAAGAATTATTTATAATCAATTTGTTGATCACCTTAACTCCAATAATTTATTTGAGATCTACCAATCTGGCTTTGGGCGTTATCATGGTGTTGAGACGGCCCTTCTGAAAGTATTCAATGACATCTCTATTATTATTGACTCAGGTGTAGTCCTTGTCCTCCTTGACCTGTCCGCTGCCTCTGACACTACTGACCATGAGATATTGCTGTTGCGGCTTGAACATCTTGTTGGGCTTAAAGGGGCTGCTCAGGTCATATCTAATTGGTAGACACTTTTCAGTTGACTTTAAATTCCTCTTTTTCGTCTACTGCTCCTCTTAAATGTGGTGTTCCTCAGGGATCCATTTTGGGTCCTATTTTATTCTCTATATACCTTCACCCTATTGCAGCTATTTTTAGGCAATTTAACATTTCTTTTCACTGCTATGCTGATGATACACAGGTTTATATTCCCGTCTGCAACTGTAATGAATCAACTGCACAACTGTCTTTTTGAACTAAGATCCTGGATAGCTAATAATTTTCTTGATTTGAATCCAAATAAAACAGAGGTGCTTATGGTCCATCAGCTAAAAGCCCAAATTGGTCTTAGACTTCTCGGCTCTTTCTCTGTCTTTTGTAAAACTCTAAGTCCGCAATCTTGGTGTTATTTTTGACAGTAACCTCTCTTTTGAGAAACAGATTAATTCTGTAGTTAAGAGCTGCTTTTTCCAGCTTCGTCTTTTAGGTAAGATCAAGCCTTTTTTTATCTTCTAGGGATCTTGAGAAAGCTACTCATGCTTTTATCTTTTCTCACCTTGATTACTGCAACTCACTGTATTCTGGGATTAGCAAATTCCTGATACGCAGGTTACAGTTGGTCCAGAATGCTGCCGCTCGCTTTCTGGTTGGGGCAAGAAAGTCTGATTCTGTTTCTCCAATATTAGCTTCTTTACACTGGCTGCCTGTCAGTTTTCTAATTGATTTTAAAATCTTGTTGCTAGTTTTTAAATCTTTACATGGGCTTGCTCCTGCCTATTTATCTGAATTGTGTGCTTTACACCAGCCATCTAGAGTGCTTAGATCTTCTGGTCAGTTGTCTCTTGGTGTCCCTCGTACCAAGTGTAAAACTAAGGGGGACAGGGCTTTTGCAGCTGCTGCTACTCGCCTGTGGAACTCTTTATCTCATTACAAAAAGGAGTCGTCTACAATTGAACTGTTCAAAACAAGATTAAAGACTCATTTCTATTCACTTGCTTTCTGTGACCTTCAGTAATACTGATGGTTTCCTCATTGTGATTATGTAATCTTACTTCTTATTATTATTTTATTTATGTTCATTTATTTTCTTTCTGTTTATGTTTTTATGTTAATTGTATGTTTTTTCTTCTATTATTGTAAAGTACTTTGGCCACAGCATTCCTGTGTTGTTTTAAATGTGCTATATAAATAAATTGACATTGTAAATAGGTCTAATACCGATATATGCAATATCAAGAGAAATACGTCTCACTTAAATGACCATTGACCATTCCAAAATGAAATTAGTTTATTCAGCCAAATTGCAGAGATGCATTGCCACAGCCACCAACACTCCTGTGTTGTCTTTGCTTTGTGCTTAGAGTCACTGTCCATTTGGAAGGTGAACCTTCACCCCAGTCTACAATCCAGATCACTGTGGAACAGATAATTATTAAGGGTATCTCAGACTATGCTCTGTTCAGCTTTCCCTCAACTCTGTCTAGTCTGTCAGTCCCTGAATATATCCTTGCACGAGAGAGAGAGAGAGAGGTTGTAAGCATTAACTTTATTAGTAGGACAAAGTACAACTAAGCTACCATATCAAGACATTACACCAACATGTGAAGTACAACAGAATACCATAAAATAGTTGATTGCAATTCTTGCTTTCTTAATTAACTTGTGATAAAATTCCACATTATTTGATCATGTAATGCACCAATACAAACAATGACGAGATGAAGCAGAAAATAACAAATGTCACACACATGCGCATGGGAGGCAGTTAAAGGGCTTGAGTAAGGGCAATTTCTGAGTCAGACCAGGGGCCTCATGTACTGTATAAACGGTGCGTACGCACAAAAATATAGTTGTGAACGGCGCTATATAGAGCCTGACCCGGCACAGACTCAGACAGAGGCACGTACTTAAATAAAGCACACTCCTTTATTTTTCTTCAGCCGTGGGGCACGCCTTCCCCGTGTCCCACAGGCCCAACACAGTCCCACAAGCACTTAAATAGCACACAAACCACAACACTCTTCTCTTCTCTTCCTTTCTTTACCACCACTCCTCCTCAGGCTTAGTCCTCCTCCTCCTGACTCTGGCTCTCTCGAGTGGTGGTGGCTGGCCTTTTTTATACCCCACCCGGAAGTAGTCCAGGTGCTTGATCACCTGGGCCTAATTGCATTTCCGGGTGGGGCTGAGGAATTGACCAGCCAGGCTGCAAAGTCCATGCAGCTCCCCCTGGAGGCCATCCGAGCCCCCAACCAGGCTGTGGAGGACTCCATCTCCCATGGAGCCATGTGCCCGGTTGGGGAATCATCGTCTGTCAGGGAGGCTGCCACCAAGCGTCCCGGGGGAGGTATTGAGCTGTCCATGGTAGCTCCCCCGGAACAGATGCAGTTGGGGCGTCCCTGCCAGGCATGGGACCCGGCTGTCCTTCACATAGTGTAAGCCTGTCTCCACGCTCAAATCGCAATGTATAAAACCTAAATTTGGTGTAAAGCCACGCACATTTTCACAGTAGCTAAATGCTTAGCGTATGCAAGTTCTCCACTCGATGTTGTAGACTGGTGTCACCCAGCGTCAAAGCAGTGCTATTGTTCCGGTGTGGTTTCCCTTTCTTTTTTAGATCCACATCCCTGACGCGGCTTTATAAATACACTGAAATTAACCTCTGTTATAGCGCGTCTTTATGTGAAAACAGCAGTGTCTAAAGGGGTGGGGGGGGATCGTGAACACGACTGAGAGAATAAAAATGAATAAAGAAAAAAAAAACCAAAGCTAACCTTTACAAGTATCATAAATTTACACCGGCTGTTTCAGACTGAAATCAAATGCATGTTTTTATTCTAAAATAGTAAGAATAAGAGCAGCTCACTTCTCAAAACGGACTCGTCTGGGGTCGAACCTGTGAAGTTCTGATTACCAGTCAACAGTTGATACAGTTGCGCCACCGAAGCACTTGTAGCAAATGCGTGTCAATGTTGCACCCTAACGCAGGTTCTTTTTCTGCAGTTATTTTCTTGAACAGAAGCGCACTTGTTCTGTTATAGTTGTACGTTTTGTGAAAGTGTTTAATTGATATTTGGAATTCAGGCTTAGCACATTATACACTTCATGTCTACATTTTGTCAATTATTACTAAGACATGAAAAACGTTTCTGTTTTAACGATGTGTTTACTGTACACAGATTGTTGTAGACACGGAACACACATGAAATGCATGTGTTCCAAATAACGATATAGTATTTATAAAAGGTGTCATTTTGCTTGACTTCTCACTCTATACAACTCTAAGCAACTGACACGCAGGTAAACAGATTTGAGCTGAGAAAACTGTGTGGTGGTGGGGGATGTGATAGCAGGCTGCTTGCTGCTTATAGACACATTTATAGGACAAAAGACGCTGATGGAGAGGTGCGAAGTGATTTAAGGTGGGACGGATCTACGAGTTTTTTCGTAGGCTCTGGTAATTCTAGTGTTAAAAGCCTCTATCTTTTCCCTATTCCCTCAGTTCTGTTTTGGACTTGGTTTTGTGCACATCAGTGCTGTTATACATTTTGCAACTTTGCAGCCAGGATACCAATACACTGGTGGCTGCCCCAAACATTTGTATGATTCTTATGTCTGTTTTTTGCGACACAAAGTACTTTTGCACATCTAAATGAGTAACAATACAAAGTTAACATTACTGTCTAATTGGAAATGCAAACATGCCATGCCAGAACATAGCCTCAGCATTTTAACATTCAGTACATACCTAGACCACAATGCTTATCTAAACTACTGTATATTGGTAGTTGTTGTGCCATATAGTGATGCAGTAGTCAAAATGACAGAAAAATATAGGAGACAGAAGCGCATCTCAAACGTGTGGAGTCAAGTAGCTGTAGTGGTCTACGTGTGTATGTGTGTGTCTCTTGCTCTACAATGTAAAAAATAATTATTAAGCTACAGTTACCTTGATCTACTGAGCTCCTGAAACGATTTTAATTTTAACCTTTTCTTTTCTCTCAGAGACAAGTTTTCTGCTCAGCTTCATTTTACTTATATTAATTAGGTATAGTACTTTATTAAAACTTATTTTGCACTTTCACAATCTATCCTTTTAAACAAAAAGAAGCTGCAAACATATAAAAAAGTAAAAATGTACCGTATTTGGAACATATGGAAGTCCATAATATTTCTCTTGTGTTTCTTTCAGAATCTCAGTAGTTGATGCTCTTTTATGATGCTTGCCATGATAAATCTGATCAAGGACAGCATAGAACACCTACAAAAAAAAAGATTACTTTTCTTAGTATGCAAAGCATATTTAATTTATTGACTGTAATTTTACTGAGTTCACATCTCATACATTTGAGAAAACATGTACAATTTTCAAACAATTTAATGTATGAGAATACAGAACTGCTATAAGATGCACTGGAAATTTTAAATAATCAATATGTATAATGTAAACAGTATACTAATACAAATTTAATCTGAAATGCCTGGGATCAGAAGTATTTTTCGGATTTTGGAAATTTTTGCATATACATACGGAGATATATTGGGGACAAGTATAGAAATGCAGCCAAGCCAGCTAAATGAGAACTCATATGTATAACAATTCATATAACAAAACCATTAACATAATGTGCTTTGACATGACAAACATATTAAACTTCAAAAAAAGATTAATAT
This sequence comes from Erpetoichthys calabaricus, assembly GCF_900747795.2. Taxonomy (NCBI): domain Eukaryota; kingdom Metazoa; phylum Chordata; class Cladistia; order Polypteriformes; family Polypteridae; genus Erpetoichthys; species Erpetoichthys calabaricus. Next base: position 59,674,775 of record NC_041397.2, on the reverse strand, counting down.
GATATACAGACTGTAATTTATTTACATTTTAAAAGGGCCAATGCTGCATATAATAATTCTGTGTTGTAATCCGTCTTCCTATATAAAAGTCTATTTAATGTCCTATTTGAAGATTTATCAGATAATCACTCTGTATTTGTTGGCTAAGTTATATGGCTATATGTTTCCTCAAATGGAAAAACTCTATATCACCTTTATACTTTGCAGTGTGGTAGGAATAGGGTATGCTACCTATTACTAGAAAAAATAAACTCTACTCATGAGGACCAGTACATACTTTGAAGACATGGAAAGCATTATTACTGCAGAAAGAGACTGTTCAGTTAACTTTGATGCTTTGAAATTGATTTGGTACATTTTAAATTTTACCGCAAAGACACCATCAAAAAGAGTTTGGGCATATTTAAGCAATTATGAAATTTTTATTTCATATTAACTACCTATTTACTCCTGTTCTACCATTTTTGTTTTAGGGTTGAACATTTACTGCACTAAAAGCCACTGCCACAGGCAGTGTGGCTTAGTCATTAGGGTGATTTAGTTGAGAGTATAAATCTCAAGGATGTTGTATTAGTCACCACCACTGACTCACGATTTGATTCTGAGCAAGTTACTTAAAATCTGCCATTGCTACAAACAGAACAAACAGTAATGCTGTTTACTTATAATTTATAAATAAATTAGGATGTCAGTATAAACTTCAGTAAAGTAAAATATCTGAAACCAATTACTCTAAAAATAATGGTGTCAAAATTTTAAGATACTAATGCTTATACATTTTTTGGATTTAAAATGTAATAAACTACAATGGAAATATAAAGTGTTATTGATTCCTCTAAGTTTACTATACACTCCCTGGCCACTTTATTAGGTACACCTGTTCAACTGTTTGTTAACACAAATATCTGATCAGCCAATCAAATGGCAGCACCTCAATTCATTTAGGCATAGTAGACATTGCCAAGACTACCTGCTGAAATTTAAACAGAGTATCAGAATGGGGAATAAAGGTGACTGAACTGACTTTGAATGTGACATGGATGTTGGTGCCAGATGAGCTGGTCTGAGTATTTCAGAAACTGCTGATTTATTGGGACTTTCACGCACAACCATCTCTAGGGTATACAGAGAAAGGTCTGAAAAGGAAAAATATCCAGTGAGCGTCAGTTCTCTGGGCTAAAATGCCTTGTTGATCCAGAGGTTGGATGAGAATGTCCAGACAGGTTCGAGTAGGAAATCCATTCCCGGACGGGTTTATCCATTCCTGGGAATCCCACATGTCATTCCCGGGAATGACACAGTGCACTGGCATCTCACATGTGAACAGTTTTAGAACGAGCAACACTTATTTTTAATAAAACTACTGCAATATGTTGACACCAATAAAAGACTAACCTTAACTACAAGCAGTTCATGCCATCATGTAAGTACATGTATCTAGTTAGTTGCGGTAATAAGAGCGTAGAAAGCACGTGTCGAGTATGCGGTCGTCCAGGCGAGAGCGCACCTTCGTGCAGAGTACGCCAGCCATTGAGAAGGTACATTCTGCCTCAACTGAAGTAGGCGGCACAGACATCAGATACTGATACACTTGTTCTAAACAACGCCCGCGCTTGCCGTTGCTCTGAAACACCGGCATTTCAGCTTTTACTGATGCATCCAGTTTCTTGTCATCATTCTGTGATGGCAAGTTTCTTAGTACAGATAATGCGGATGCAACGGACTGATGCAATGCAATTTCATGTTCCTGTTCAAAGCTGTCAACAGCACAGACGTCAATGAACTCTGTCCCGTCCCGGCATTCGTGAGCTGCAGAGTGCAAAATCCTCCCAGTCCACTGTGCTCAGTCAACTGGGAGACTGACTGCTGCTGGTATGTTGTTGACTGAATTAATCGGCAACACACTAGACCGTGGGCCAAAAAACCGTGCCACTGAATTATTTTCAACTATACCTCTGTTATTTCTTGGTTGACTTTTACACGCTATATATGTGAGCTTGGCCGTTCCCGTTTTCCCAGGAATTACAGCAGTTTCATTCCCGGGAATGAAAAATGTCCGGGAATGGATTCCCTAGGTTTGAGCTCATAGAAAGGCAACAGTATTTCAAATAACCACTTGTTGCAACTGAAGTATGCAGAAAGTCATCTCTGAATGCACAACATGTCGAACCTTGAAGCAGATGGGCTACAGCAGCAGAAGACTACACTGGATTCCACTCCTGTCAGCTAAGAACAGGCAACTGAGGCTACAACTCACACAGGCTCACCAAAATTGGACAATAGAAGATTGGAAAAATGTTGCCTGGTCTGGTGAGTCTCAATTTCTGCTGCGACATTCAGATGGTAGGGTCAGAATTTAGTGTCAACAACATGAAGGCATGGATCCACCCTGCCTTGTATCAACGGTTCACGCTGGTGGTGATGGTATAATGGTGTGGCGGATATTTTCTTGGCACACTTAGGGCCTATTAGTACCAGTTGAGCATTGTTTAAATGTCATAGCCTACCTAAGTATTGCTGCTGATCATGTCCATCCCTTCATTACCACAGAGTGATGGCTATTTCCAGCAGGATAACGTACCATGTCACAAAGCTCAAATCATCTCAAACTGGTTTATTAAACATGAAAATGAGTACACTGTACTCAAATGGCCTCCACAGTCACCAAGGGCCTCATGTATAAACGGTGCGTACGCACAAAAATGTTGCGTACTCCCGTTTCCATGCTCACATCATGATGTATAAAAACTAAACTTGCCATAAAGCCACGCACATATTCACGCCAGCTAAATCCTTGGCATACGCAAGTTCTCTGCTCGGTTTTGCAAACTGGCGGCACCCAGCGTCAAAGCAGTGCTACTGTTCCTGTGTGGTTTCCCTTTCTTTTTTAGATCCACATCCCTGATGCGGCTTTATCAAATACACTGAAATTAACAGCATATTGTTTATTAGATTAATGCATCTGATTGTAATTAACCTGTAACAATATAATGGTTCATGGAATGTCCAAACTATTCCAAATACCATAGCTGCTTTAGTGTTGTTATTCTCACTGCACCTTCTTCTTCTTCTTTCAGCTGCTCCCGTTAAGGGTTGCCACAGCGGATCATCTTTTTCCATATTACTCTCACTACACCACTCGGAGTATTTATATCACTGTATCTGAGTGTGGAATCACAGCTCTACAGCAGCTGATTGGAAAGAGAATTATCGGTATACAGCATCAAGCACACGCTGCCTCAGCCCTGCTGTCTATTGAACTGCCCTCATACGGCAAAACGCTTCAGAGCCTTTCCTCACGTTTCAGAAAGAAGTTTCATCCCAAGAATTATAAACGCACTCAATCAGTCCATCAAGTGCTCCTTGTAGAACTGTTTGTAATTATAAGTAATTATAAGTACAATTACCTCACTGTAAAGGTACGATACAGTTATAATATTGCACAACCTGAGCCACATTATAAAGTGCGTATTAACATATGATGACGATATCATTTTTAAGATGAAATGCAGAAAAATATGTTTATTATATTATACGGATAAAACTTTAACTTCATTTAAATAATCTATATTGTTCATAATTAAACATGTGAGGACATGGTGCCGCAGTGCTAGAAAGGAGCTGGCGCTCCGTTCACGGATTGTTCCTGCCTCGCGCTGTATTCTTGAAGGGGCTGGCACGACACTGGAAGGATAGATGGATAGAATAATTAAAGACGTACTACTAAGATATTTCAATGTTCCTTAAAAGTTTAGAAGAATCTGCGTTCTAAGCTTACAGATGGCTTAACATCTATTACAGAGCTAATTGTGTGGCGATTGGGTATTTGGAGAAAGAAAAGTAAGGACAGGAATTGGGGGTGGGCGGCACGGTGGCGCAGTGGTAGCGCTGCTGCCTCGCAGTTAGGAGACTCGGGTTCGCTTCCCAGGTCCTCCCTGCGTGGAGTTTGCATGTTCTCCCCGTGTCTGCGTGGGTTTCCTCCGGGCGCTCCGTTCCTCCCACAGTCCAAAGACATGCAGGTTAGGTGGATTGGCAATTCAGAAATTGGCCCTAGTGTGTGCTTGGTGTGTGGGTGTGTTTGTGTGTGTCCTGCGGTGGGTTGGCACCCTGCCCGGGATTGGTTCCTGCCTTGTGCCCTGTGTTGGCTGGGACTGGCTCCAGCAGACCCCCGTGACCCTGTGTTTGGATTCAGCGGGTTGGAAAATGGATGGATGGAATTGGGGGTTAGTCAATTGGGTATTTGGTGAAAGAAAAGTAAGTACAGGAATTGGGGGTTAGTACGTTTGAAAGAGACAGTACTGCTGCAATAAATTATTTCATTGAAGGTCGCGCCCAGCACAGCAAGCATCTTGCGTGAGGCAGGAACAATCACTGCATCACCGTGTTCCCATGTTTAATAACATGCTTTAACTCATATCATCATGAAAATTATATCAAGTATACATCTCAGTATTTTAATTATTCAGAGACCTGTAATATAACATATGTAATAGAATCTGTGTCCTGTCGGAGGAAGAGAAAGCCCATTTAAGAAGCACGTAGTGATTCACACACATAGAGCACATAGAAGATCAAATACAAAACAAAGCATTTAACATGTTACTTTAGTTACGATGGTATTTGAGATTGTAATTTATACAATCTTAAGATTAAGTTTATGATGTTCTACTTTAATCACAAAATAAACTACGTGATTAAAGTGAAAATTTTGAAATTAAAGTTGACATTTTGAGCTTTTTTCCCCACTGTGTCCCTATTTTTTTTTCTTTTCTCTGTACCCAAATAAGCTTTCATATGACACTCAGACGGTGGGCTATGACTTGCCTTTTCATGGCGACTTCGATATCCGACAACTTCTTTTTTATTTCGGGCACTGTGTGACTTTGTGAACTTGAGCTTTCGAGTTTCTCCAACACTCTATGTCACTCGATCAATTTCCTTTTGTTGTTTATACCACTGTTTAAACCAAGAAAAATAGTATATTTTTCCTTGCCTCCACTTGGTATTTGCTGAAATTCTTCTATTTTCCCCTGTGCTTTTGCCATTGCCTTTTCACAGAATGCTGAGCTTAAGGGCTATTTATATTGATTTGCATATGCAAAGAGGCGTAATTCTGGGAGGAGTTGGGGAGTGGCAGCAGGTGCATGCACGTGTGTTACTTTTCACGCTGACCGGGATTTATGTAATGGAAGAACGTGGAAGTTGGTGCACGCACAGATTTATGCATCTGGTTTCTTTTGTGCGTACGCACATTTCCGCTGTTGTCCATACATAATGTTTTAGTGTGAATTCTACGCATGGTGTTATGCAAGAGGCCCCAGGTCTCAATCCAATAGAGCGCCTATAGGAAGTGGTGGAAGAGGAAATTCACATCATGGATGTACAGCCGATAAATCTGCAGCAACTGTGTGATGCTATCATGTCAATACGGACCAAAACAACTGAGGAATGTTTCCAGTACCTTGTTCAATCTATGCCATGAAAATTACAGCAGTTCTGAAGGAAAAAGGGGTCCAATCCGCTCCTAGCAAGGTGTACCTAACAAAGTAGCCGGTGAGTGTATGCATGTAACTTTACAACAAACAAGAGGTCAAAAAAATAAATAAATAAAATAAAATAGCAGAAGATATTAGAATTAAAATGCTTTTTATTTATGATACACCTGTATAGTGAAATATTTGTTCTTTTTCTTAAGCTAATATTAAGATTTTATATTAAATATATTACTAGTAAATAGGCTTAGTTAAGGTTATTAGGTTTTACTAGTTTCCAAACACGCATTTTTGATAAAGTGAATGATTATTCAAACAGATAGTTTCTAATAAGCATTACTATCATTTAAATTTTAGTATTATTTCATGCATATAAACATTTAATTCATAAATTCACCTGAAGTTGGGTGTCAGCAGCAGCACATACTTTCTTAGATTCACACAAGCGAGACACCATACTTTTAGGAAGAAGCTGTGAAAGAACAAAAAAATTAAAAATACACATTATGTATATACATGAAGAAATTATTAAATTTATTAAGCTTACAACAATTCATATTTTTTCTTAAGCAAGACTTGTCTGGGGCTACTATTTCAATCCCAAAGGAGGGTCAATAAAAAACCTGGAAAAAAAATTAAGTATTAAAATAATTTACTAAAAAAATAAAGTCCAAAAATCAAAAATGTCAGATCAGGAGTGTAAATAAGCAACAAGAAACACATTTCATGACACATTTTTATATGTATGATCAAATATCATTATGGTTATGTATTGTAACATTTTCCAAAACATGCATTTATTTGCATATTTATTTGTCCACTTAATTTTGTCTGAAATATTCCTCCATATTTATGTAATGTCTGTAGACATATTTAAACAGGTATTTTTTTTACTGTGTTCTTCAACATAATCTCCCAGTTTTTCTTTTTGCAAATGTTTAAACTACAATGTAACAAATAGGGTGGAATGTTGGCACAGTGGGACAGCACTGCTGCCTTACAGATCCATTGTCTTGGTTTGTATCCCACACCCAGTTGCTGTCTGCATAGAATACGCATGTTCTCCCTGCAAATGCATGTGTTTTCTTCCAGCATACCCAAAGGTGTGCTGGTTAGCTTGACTGTGTGAATGTAGGTGTGTACATTAGTTGGCACTGTAATGGACTGAAATCATATCCAGGACTGTTTTCTGCTCAGTACCTCTCAAAATAACCTCTCCTCACCCCAGGTTTGGGAATACGTATTATGTTGTGTTATGTTACTTAAATATATGATGCAACATTTGTACTCTTCATACACAAGGAAGTCAGAATTAAAAGATAGTTACCCATGTAATCAGTGGTATGTTCCTATTGATAAGTCATTTAAAGTGCTTAAAAACCAAAAAGCAGGCCCTGCAAATTGCCACAACTAGGAAGGATGTTGCCTCAGTAGAGAATAATGCTTACCGTTAGATGCAAAACAAAAGTGTCAACGCTTTTCTAAAATGCTATGCATAAATGCACAAACATAGCAGTTTGTCTCAATTTTAGAGTAATATAAAATGAAATGGGACAGGCCAATAAGAAATAACACTTCTAACTGCCAGGTGGTATTCAAAGAGAAGTACTTTAGGACAAGTATAATACCTTTTCAAATTAGAAGAAGAAAACTGTCGTGTTATTTGAACATTTGAGCCAAAGTAAGCACAACAAGAAACTTAAATTAGAGTAAGTATTTAATGGAATATACACACCTGTCCAGTCTGATAATGCCTTGCAAACTGATTAACAACCCGATAATCATTAGCAAAGTATTCCATAAGAATTGACGGTACTTCAGCAAAATCAGTAGGGCATCTAGTACCTAAAAACAAATGAAAATGTATGGACAACTGATGTGTTTTACAAATAGTGACAGTATTGCCCTGTATAAATATGTTACTGTAAAAGTTTATATTTAAAATATAAAAAAAACACATCCTAAATAAATACATCTGCAAACAAAATATATTTCTATTGAATAACTGCAAAACTGTATTCTTAAAATGAACTGGTTGGGGAAGATATCAAACAATAATGAAATAATAGACAGTTAAAACTACAGTCATAAACAGAGCACAGGGCAGTTCAGTAGTTCATGCTTTTTTGTTTACATAGAATAAGATCTATGGAAATGTTATCTGTCAAGTGCAACAAATATATTTGCAGACTGCCACTATTTGAACAGCCTAACAACCATCATTCACTGTAAAGGTTTCTAATTGTATTACAATAACAGTTATTAAGTTACGGGACTGAAATGTTTTTAGTTAAGTCAGAAACACAATTAAGCTATTCAATATGCCACCTTTTAGTCTGGACACTGCTTCTAACATAAGAAAAATGTGGGATGTGTGAGAGTAATGCAATATCACAGTTTCACGTATTCAGATCAGTATGAGTAATCCTTAATGTAGATGGCACAAACCATTGCTCTTTTTAAATAATATGGTATACTTAACTGTTACGGAGCCTAAATAACACACCAATTGGAAAATTAGTAGTCTTGTAAATGAAAAGAACAAATCTTTTTTTATTCTTGACATTACACATCAAGGACTACTTAAAATTTCTGAATCACGGTATATAATTAAGTAGGTATTTCCCAATGCTTTCATTTTCCCATTGCCTCTCTTAGCAACACATACCAAAGTATTTTAAGAAAACAGAGTTTAAGGATTTAACTTCCATGAGTGTTTAGTCTAAATATACTGATACATTTCTTTTTAAATGTATAAAATGATTGTTTTCTCTCTTAATTTTTGCAAACAATTAGTTTGCTAATATGAATTCACTTGTGAATAGTGTAGTTAAATCTTTGGTATTCAAAGCATACTCCATATTTATATCACATTTTCAACACATAAATCAGTAAACAAATATTAGCATAAAATCATTATTCTGACAGTGACACAAAAGTCTTCATTTTACAATTGTGATTATCAAAAATGATGGAATAAAAAAGAACATTATACACTTTGTTGAAATATATACAGTACTATAATGAGAAATGTCACAAAAATGGTGTTAACTTTTTAACACATTCATTTCAATGCTAGAAACAGATTAGTATGACATAATTTAGAATATAATGCTTTGAAAGATTGCACAATTTCTAGTTTTCTATAATAAATTTCACTAAATGAATTTCAAATTAATCTGTATTCAATAAATAACTGAAATAGCTTCAAGGTTATTTGGGCTGTTAGGGAACAATTACTGTTACTGTGTCTTTAAGTTGTGTGTTTTTACTGATGTTTTAAATGAATGAGTTTCAAAAGTTCATATTCCACACAACTGATGTTGATAATGTCGATAAAGTATGTACTCAAAAGATGCTATATATAAATAAAATTGTAATTTGTTGATAAAATACACAAAAATGGCTGAACTGATTTTTCACTAAATTTTGCATGAGTGTTGCCATTGGTCCAACTTGAAATAACAGCTATGTGCCATATTGGGTGGCAGGGGGATGTAATGGTGGAAGGCAACCCAAAAACCAGTACCAACATGGGGACTACAATTCCCATCAGGCACCATGAGTGCACTGTAGTTAATGGTAGGACAGATATAGGAGTCAATCAGAGAAAGATATTGTCTAAGAATGCAGGTACAGCATTTTTTTTCTCAAGTAATCTGTATAACAATTTTTTGTTGCTTGGGATTACAACTTTTATCTAATAATAATTCATGTTATCTCATTATGGATTGTGTTTAGCCTTGTTCATTTTCCAAAAATAGTTTGTCCCCCATTTATTTTCATGAAGACCCTTTTCTGAGAAATAGGGTGTTCAGTGTTGTCAAACCTTGTAATAAAATTATCTAGCCCATTAAAATGCATTAATCCCCACAGATAAACTTGTTTCTGAGCACCAATGCACTGATTTCATATTCTTCAAAGAGAAAACGGCTTGTTCTCTTTGCTCCTCCCCTTGCTATCACATCACATTTAGAGGCCTCTGAAGTGCGCGTGCCGAAGCTTCACTACGTATTGAAATTCCACTACTCCTCTTTATCAGCTAGCAAATATCTACAAACGTTTTCTTTCTCAACCTTAAAAAAAATATAAGAATTGATGCTGAAAATAGTCAGCTTAATAATAATTTTTGTGAGAAATATCTATGTATACCTGTTTTAACAAAACCCATATGCCTGCTTTGTAACAAGTCTGTTGCTGTCACGAAAGAATACAATTTGAGAAGGCACTTTAATACAAAACACTCAAACTTTTACACAAATTTCCAGCAGGCTAAGATGTTTGCAGACATAATTTGCAAAACCTAGTAATAAGCTATGTCAGCAGACAAGCAATCTTAGTTCAATCATGTTCTGAGCAGGAAAAGGCTATAGCAGCCTCCCTCTGTGTAGCATGGATTCTCTGAAAAGAGAAAAAACTGACTCAGCCATTGTCAACGAATGCATGTTAGTACTACAGAGGTAGTAGACAACAAAGTAAGGAAGAGCCCTAACATCATCCATTCAGAAAATACCAATGCAGATACAACAACCATGAAAACAGCTGAAGTACTAGCAAGTGATATTTTCAAAACCCTTTAAGAGAGATTGAAAGGGGCCAATGTGTCACTAGCTGTTGACGAATCCAACAATGGCATTGACATTGCACAACTACTGTATGCAAGATTTATTGATGAGGAGTGTTTTCACAAGGGACAGGCAATAGGGGAAATCATTTTCAAGAAAATTGTTTTATTTTTTAATGAAAGCAGACTAGATTTGCAACGAGTAAATCTGGTTGTAACAGATGGCACCTCTTCCATGGCGGGAAGGGTATAAGGTCTGTCAGCTCGCCTGGCTAAACTTGCACCGCTGATGAAATCTTTACATTGCCTGATACATCAAAGTGTTCTGTGTGCAAAACTCAGCTATCATTTAAAAAAAATGGACAGTGTTATGTTGATGATCAATCTCATCAGGGCAATTTTGAGCCTTCAACATCTCTTGTTTCACAAACTCCTGCCTGATATGTCAGCCAAGCACAATAATTTACTTGTACATAACAATAGGTGGCTAAGAAAGGACAATATTCTTACAATGGTTTATGAACTATGCCAAGAGATTGCTGTTTTTCTCTGCAGCTGTCGTCTTAAAAAAGCAGAGGCATTTACATCCAAAATGCTGGATGCAAAGTTCTTGGCAGAAGTGTTCTTCCTGTCATCTTTCAAATTTTAAATGGATTTAATCTTGGTTTGCAAGGAAAGGACAAAACAGTCAGCAGTCCTGTTAAAAAACATATTTACCACATTTCTGTTAACGCATTCTGGTTAGCGACGTGTAGATCCGTTATTTAATGATAAACACTTGGATGGTCTGCTTTAAATCGCATGGGATTAAAAACTGCACACATACATTAATATTAATAGCAAAATGCAAACAGCGAGAAAATGACTACATTTTGAATTTCTGAAGCAATACTAGAAATGCTGTGTGATTGTTCAATTTGAATGGACTACCACATCCAAGACAAAGAGCCCAGTTTTTAAAGTACATGTGGTGGCTTTTATCATTTTTGCAGTGGTGTTGTATATTAAGTTCATTTACATTTAGTACAGTGATTTTTTTGTACAAATTACTGGTATTCAATTTATGGCGATAAAGCAAAATTCAATCAAATAGTTGTTTGGGGACCTCAAGTAGTCACTTGTACACTTAGAAATGGTGCTGGTACTCTATGCTGAAACTGGGAGAGGTATCGGTGAGCACTGGCCCACGTCAAGCACTGCAAATAAAATATTTAAACAAAGATATTTTGTAACAGTGAGTCATATTCAAAAATAATAGGGATAATAGAATATAATTCCATGTATTAGTAGGGTACATAAAATACATGTTTTTAACAACACTTTAAAACATTAATAGCTGTGTTACCCGGGTTTGTCCACCCTCTCCCAATTCTGTGTCTCCATGTCTTTCATAGACTGACTAGACGTATTTCACCCTCTCTTCTGAATCATGATTTCCTTCCCTTGTGATTTCAACCTTCTATCATTTTCTCCCTTGGATACTGCATCACTGTGATTTAAGAATGGTTGGCAGGGTTCTCTCTTAATGCTTTAAGTGCCATGATCAAAGAGTAGGAGTGATACAGCAGATTGGTTTTCAGTTCTGCGACCAGGGACTGGAGGAGAATGGATAACTGACATTAGAGTCGGTATGCACCTATGAATGCCTGTAGTCAACAGCAAAAAAAGCACTTGCAAGCCATTGAGCTTTGTGTTTTCCTTCAGCTTCTCCGTACTTTATACTTTACCATATTAAAGGTATACTTTACCTATGAAGTCAGTAGACGGATTGAGACAGCATGTGGGGTCATGAGGTTGCCAGAAGGGGTGTGTGGTGGTCCTGATATCTAAAGACTTGGACCTTCGTCCTTTTGCATAGAGTCCTGGTGTTTTCTGTCTTGCTATACGGCTGCGAGACATGGACGCTATCCAGTGACCTGAGACAAACACTGGACTCCTTTGGTACTGTGTCTCTCCGGAAAATTCTTGGGTACCGTTAGTTTGACTTTGTGTTGAATGAGCCGTTGCTCATTGAGTCCCAAATGAGGCACATTACCTGCATTGTGAGGGAGCGTCAGTTATGGCTCTGCAGCCATGTGGCGTGTTTCTCAGAGGGTGATCCAGATCGTAAGATCCTCATTGTTGGGGACCCAAGTGGCTGGACCATGCCAAGGGGTCACCCACATAACACCTGGCTGCGGCAGATAGAGGGTCATTTCCGGAGGGTGGGACTTGACCGTGTGTCTGCCTGGGGAGTTGCCAAGTGGGATTCTGAGTTGTTTTGTCGTGTAGTGGGTGCGGCAACGCACTGTAAAAGTGCATGCTCCCCGACTTCACTTGACTTCTCCGTACTTTCACTTTTCCTTTCACAAGGTGATTACATCCCCTTTTCCCTCTCCAGGACACCACCCTGTCTTCAATTGTCCATCGATTCTATGGGTTAGCGGTGTTATTCATGCATCTGTCAATCAATTGTGTTGCATCCATTAATTTGCATAGAGCACGCTTCAGCACAGCAAACAGCATGTTAGTTAGCATAATATTAATACTGAAAAAAAAAACATGTCAGCTAATGGTTTCTTTTTTTAATATTATCACCAAATTTCAACAAAACAAGGCATTTTTGAGATTCGGGGGGTATTTAGCTTCTCTGTTTTTAGGATGGACTTTACCCCTATGATATAAGAATGAACTGACACGGCAGAGTAAAAACAATAACAAGCCATGAAATTAAATAAGATCCGTTATTGGTGAGGACTGGCTTGTAATTAAGCAACTGGGTTGGAACAAAAACCTGCAACCACTGCGGCTCTCCAGGGTTGGAGTTGTCTACTTTCTGCTATAAACCAATAATTGGAGATCAAAGTTCTTAAACATTCGATGACCTGTTTTTATTGGAATGCTGCTTATGTGGTGATAAAGCACCATAATACCTACATAACTAAACCACTTAATCTCATCAATCATCTATTATTTTGATATGCTGTTTACATGACCCCTTGATTCATATGATAATATTCCAACAGAATCTTGTTTTTTGTTCATGGGTGGTACCCAAGGTAGGTACTTCCTCTACTTTCCACGGTAGCAGTGCACAGATTCATAGTGATATTTCTACCACTTGATTCTGCCTTAAATAAAACATTCCTCCTCTGGAATCCCTTTGTTGCCCCAATGTTTGATAACACTTATTGCTTAGTAAGTGCATCCCATGTACCTCAAAAGGCCTAGTTGTCAGTGGAAGTAGTCATGACCAGACCATGCCATTAAATAAAATAAAATCACTGGCAAAAACTGTATGTTTAAGAATGACGATTAAAAAAGCAATACAATTAGAAACTGAACAAACAAAAGTTAGAATTATTTCTAAAAATATATAAAAATGAGGGATAAGTGTTTTTTACATTAAGTATATGAATAAGCCCAATTGTATGAATAATAATTTACATGCAAAAAGAATTTTAAAGTTAACATTTTTTCCCTCACCTGTTACATGTTGATACCGGGTCCTACCTAGCATGGAATGCATGGCATGTCCCATTTCATGAAAGAGGTTCTCCATCATGCCAGGAGTCAACAAAGTTGGGCAATTCTTAGTGGGGTGCGGCAAGCTGAGCATTAGAACAACTACTGGAAGCTGGTATTCACCATTTTCTGTTATACGCCCACCTCTAATTGTGAAATGGCAGTCCTGGGTAGACATGAAACGACAATATAAGTAACTTACACCGTAAGCATGGTGAATTTAATTTTTTTCTGATAGGTAACATAATTGTAAAAATGTATGCTTAAATATATGAAGATAGGAAATGTTTACTGTATATGACAAGGAGGAAGAACATGTTAATAATAATACTCAAAAAGGATGTTTACAAAAATATATGGTATACAGTTCGCCCTTCGTATCTGCAACAGATTGGTTCCAGGACAACACGTGGATACCAAAATGACAAAGTATATTTGCATATAACCTATACACATCTTCCTGTATACTTTAAATCATCTCTAGGTTACTTATAATACCTGATACAATGTAAATGTTATATAAATAGTTGTTATACTATATTGTTTAGGGCAGAGGTAGCCAACACGGTGCCCGAGGGCACCTGGTCGCCTGCAGGGACCATATGAGTTTCCCACAAGGCATGTTCTAAAAATAGCACTAGACACCATGGAGCTCCATCTAAAAATTGCTATTTAATTATGTTGCTGTTCTTTTTGAATCAGTAACACTTGCATTGATGTAGATTGGGGGATAGTCTGGGGTCAATGTTCAATATCGTGCGCAAGACAAACCTCCATCTCACACTTGGTTGGTACAAGCAAAGGGAGGACGCAACTACAATGGGGAGATAGATGCATTTTGTACCCCCACAAAATGAAGAAAAACATGGCAGAAAAGCAAAAAAAAACTTAATATTTTCACAATGATTGGGAGGAAGAGTTCTTTTTATGACCATGAAAGAAAAGTGTGTATGTCTCATTGTGGGGCGACTGTGGCAACAGCAAAGCGACGCAATATAGAGAGATACTTTAGCACGTGTCACAAAAGCTTCCATACTAACTACCCACATGGAATGCACAACGGGCAGAAAAAGCCTGTGAGTTAAAGGCAGTTTTGGGCAAACAGCAGTCTTTTTACGAGGCTGGTGACAAAAGTCACAAAAAGCAACTGAAGCTTCATTTAGAGCTGCAAATTTTTTGATAAAGAACAAGAAAGCCTTTTAGGACGGGGAGGTCTTGAAAGAAGTAATGATGATAATTGCAAACACTTTGTTCAAAGATGAGAACAATGGTCCTGATGTCATCTCCATTCTCTCCACCTGTCCAGCATCCAAGCTGAACATTGCACTTAGTTGCACTTGTGTACTATAATCTGGGGTATAATCTGACACTGAAACTCTGAGTCTTGTAGATGTGCATCAGTAAGGTGAGTTCTGTGTTTGTTCTTGATGAACTTCATATCAGAAAAGGCTGATTCACTGAGATAGGTTGAACCAAAAAGGCAGGCAACTTTCGTAGCTGCTGTGCATACACCTTTGTACTTTTCTGTGTCCACAAGACACCAGAAGTTTGGTGCATCCTGATGGGTTTGAGGTGGACTCTGTTCGATACTGGATTACCTTTTTTTAGGCAACTCCTTTTGTGCTTTTTGGCACTTTGAGCTTTCTTTGTTATGCAGAACATTTTTTTAAATAAATCTTTATAAAGTTTCTTTGTTTGCCCTTTTAGTCTACAAGCCAAGGCTTTGTGGTCATCCCTTTACTAGTTGGGCATTCTTGATATAATGGGGACATTTAATACATTTTTCTACTTTGATTTAGAAGTGCATTTTGGCCCTGGTATAGTCCAAAGCCAGCCAATCTTAGTGGATCTGAGGTTGCCTTTGTGTGCACCCATGCTGAGCCGACCAGTGCAGATTCCAGCCTGCTTTCCTGGCCATTCTGGAGACCTCACACCACTTTAGCAATTTCAAGTGAGTGGAATTACAGAATGTACCACCAAATAAATAACCAAAACCTTGCCTTGATCAGAAGCTCTGTAAAGAACGAGCTATGTTAAATACAAAAATCTTAAAAGGATCGGGAAAACATTTTTTGGAATTATAATGAGGCTTTGCATAATGGCACACCACCCATAGTTCAGTTCAGAATACACAGTCTTATACAGAATATAATGAACAAATTTGTGGATAATAATTATTGGATTTACTGGACTGTATGGCCATAAGCAGTAGTATCTGAAGAACAGATATGTGCCCAAGACCTCTGAAGTAAGTAAGGAACCCAAATCCACTGCAATGACCTTCAAGCCCACGCTTCCTGTCCTAGTCAACCAAAGCCTTCAATCCCAATTGCATCGAACTTTTCAGTTCAGTCTGCCTCTACAGTAAGCTACCAGTTCCTGTTCTCTCCACAAAGTGTTTCAAGTCACCATTTCCTGTGTGTTCTGCTGCTGCTCTTGAATAATCCACACCCAGATATGCAGTCTTCACCATTAAGCCACCTATTGTGTTGTCTACTATCAAATCCATTAAGCCATCCACTCTTGATTTTTCTGCTTCAGTTTTTTCGATACCATCCACTTCACTATACTCTGCAGAATCTTTTGACCCACCAACTGAGGTTTATGCTACAGTCGTTCTTGAATCTCCTATTTCTCAATATAACTAAGATGACAATGGATCCACCTGCCCCTATTTCAGTTGCCTGATGTTTTGATCTCCCAATTCCACTTTTGTCTTGTGATATACTGTATGAGTTATCTTGCAGATAAGGTTGTGCTTTCAGTGATTATTTCTGCTGCCCTACATCAATCTCCTATATCCCTTATGGGGGTGTTTCTGAACTGCTTCTGCTGTCTAAACCACCGAAAGAGATCACTACTGTATTATGCAGAGTGTCTTGTTGCTGGACGAAAAAACAATTCAAATAAATTATTAAATAATTATTAAAAAACTTTCTTGATTTACTGAATTGAATACATCCATTCTTCCAAAGTAAGCAAAAACATTATGTTTTGAAAAAATATATGCTTAGACATGAGGAAAAGTGACCTTAATTATATATCTAATACTCACACTGTACATAACCAAAGATTACCTTCTTACCAAATTTTAAACATGAAATGTTTCACTAATCCCTTGGTGAAGAAATGAAATCAAATACTTGAAAACATTATCCATGGGTAGTTTCAAGAATCTTGCTGTGCCAGCATTCTGGCTTTCCTCCCACACTCCAAACCTAACCTAAGTTGAAAGCCGGTGCCTTTGCCAGGCATTCTAAAATAACTCTTGATTCCAAATGGTCTAAATGTGACTGAGTGGGTTCAGTCCTCAAAGTCCTGAAGTGAATGAATACAGTGTAGTGTATGCTGCAGACAAACAACTACTTTGATAAGCACTTAATGGACTTAAAATCAACTAATCGATTAATTGGCTTTCAATAAGCACAAATATATTTTCAAATTTACTGTAAATGCAAGAGTTTTATTTAAAAAACTGAAAAAAGCAAATGTTATTGTTAATCGTGCTTATTTTTTTTAAACAACAAACCATTTGTATATATGTGCATATACTGCATATAATATTCTGTATTTATGAAAAAAAATATTTTTTTCCTTGCTTTAAGTTACAGAGGTTGAGAAAAAGTTAACAATGAATAATACAAAAAATACACAGACAAAGTTAACAGAATGACTTTCAGTACTATTCCAGACATTGGACTATGGAGATAAGTTCAAATTTATTGATGTGTGCACACAGTACAACTAAATTTTTACTTCAATTAATCTCACAGACCAGTGACGGTAAAACAACTATCAACCACAGGCAATGTTACAACACAGAAAGTTAATGCCACAATAAAAAAAGGGTAATTTGTGTGGGGTTTCTCTCTTAGCAGCTGGGGAACTCAGGTCTGCAAGAAAGTTTATGAAGTAAATACTTCTGAAATTTAACATATACAGTGGTAATGCATGTAGAATGTTAGCTATATTTATGTGTTTTCTGCAGTGTTGCTTCTGGTAACTTAATTTTATTACGTTTGTGTAGTAAAAACTTACTAATGCTTCAATGGCTGAATCTTCTCATTCACTAGTAAACTACAGATTTCATAATGGCTATGAGTGGACGCGAGTTGTTTTGGGTGGTATAATTAACATACAGATAAAGAGCAGATCTCTGCCTGTAACCAGAACCTGTACAGAACTCTCTTTTAACACTTGTTTTAAATCATCCCACCAATGCTATTAACTTACTATGCTGAGCCCCTTTCATCCTCTGGCATGGTTCTAGAGGAACTTTCTCTTCATGAGATTAATTTTGAAACTGTCTTGCTAAAAATGCTGAAATGTTTCTACACGTTTGATGACTTCAGTCATACATGTCAACTGCCTTTTAGAATTTTAAAAAAATAGGCAGCACGGTGGCACACTGGTAGCACTGCTGCCTCAAAGTGAAGAGACAAAGGTTCATGTCCCAGGTTATCCCCTAGATGTTGTTTGCATATTCTTGCCATGTCTGTGTGTGTTTCCTCCAGATTTCCTTCCAGTCTATGGGTTAGGTCAGTTGGAGTTGCTAAATTGGCCCTACTGTGTGCATGTATGTTCACCCTGCAAATGACTGGCATCCTGTCCAGGTTTTGTTCCTGCCTTGTGCCGTATGAGTGAAGAGATAGATTCCAGCTTTCCAGCTTCCCTGTGACTTGAACAGAATAAACAGGTTAGGAAGACAGATGGATGAATGGATTTCAAAATACATATTTCACATAATAATTCATTATGCCAAGAAGATGGCCTGCATTTTTTACGTTACAGTGCTGCCTGGCTAAAATATTTCATTGTTTTGCATTTGAATAGGCAGAGATACAAACTAACAGACTTGAGGCTCTATATGACAACTTTCTTTCTTAATTTTTCTATTGTAAAATAGTAAATTAGTTTTCTTACAGTTCTTTTTATAATTTCTTTAAACAAAGTATGACATTTTATCTCATGCCTGTTATACATTTAAGGAATAAAATCAGCAAAAAATGAAAATATGTGCTGTTCTGCTCAACAAAAGCATTAAATTATATATAAGAATTTACAAATCAATTGTAGTCTATGTAATGTAACAGATGTTAACCAGAAAGTGTCAAAATAACTTTTTTGCTGACTGTATATTAAAGTTTGCCAAACTTTACAGTTTTATATCACTGTTGATTTAGAGGTTACAAAAAGATATTATTACTGCATTTTATAGCTGGGTTATATCATACATCTGTTGTAAAGAGGCCTGGGGAAAGATCTGGCACAGATTGTTTTCTAATAAATTTACCTGATGAGGTTTGTCAGGACGATGGAAGAAATCACAGTAGATGTACCCCATTAATCCTTCATTTTCATGAAGTATGGCCTAAGAAATGCAATGCAAATTATAAATTATGACAAGTCAACATATTATAAAAATTTTTGTCTAACAGGTGTTCTTATACACTTTAGAAAAAACAAAAAGGCCTACCACAAAAATACTAATGAATGAATGAATGAAAAAAAAAAACTACAAATGCTGAAATAACTACAAACAAAACTGAAATGGTGCAGCTGGTACTGTTGCATTCTGACTGCACCTGGGCCCTGATTAAATAGCAGACAGGGTGTATTCGGTGTGGAATTTCTATAGTTAAAATTAGTTGCCTCTAGAGAATTCAGCTCTGCTAAGATGATTGATTAATATAATCCAGCTCAGTGTGACAGACAGTAGATGGATATGTGTGCCCAGTATGGGACTGGAATCCTGAACAATGCCGATTCCAACTTTATACCTATTTTTGCTAGAACACACCAGGCAGCAATTACCAGAAAAATGTTACAGGGGAATGAACAGTGAGAGAATTATCAAATAATAATAACTTCATCCTAAAATAAAGACAACCACTTTCTGTGCCCCAGTTATACTGTCAATATACTGAAATTGAAAAGACCTGTCCGCTGCCTTTGACACCAATGACCATGAAATATTGCTGATGCGGCTTCAACATCTTGTTGGGCTCAAAGGGGCTGCTCTTAACTGGTTCAGGTCATATTTAACTGGTAGACACTTTTCAGTGACTTTTAATTTCTCTTCTTCATCTACTGCTCCTCTTAAATATGGTGTTCCTCAAGGATCCATTTTGGGTCCTATTTTATTCTCTATATACCTTCACCCTATGGGATCTATTTTTAGGAAATTTAACACTGCTTTTCACTGCTATGCTGATGATACACAGGTTTATATTCCTGTCTGCAACTCTACAACAAATCAACTCCACAACTGTCTGTCTGAACTAAGATCCTGGATGGCTAACAATTTTCTTGACCTAAAACAAAACAAAATAGATGTTCTTATAGTGGGTCCATCAGCTAAAGCCCAAATTGGTCTTGGACTTCTCAGCTCTTTCTCTGTCTTTTCCAAACCTCAAGTCCGCAATCTTGGTGTTACCTTTGACAGTAACCTCTCTTTTGAGAAACAAGTAAATTCTGTAGTCAAGAGTTGCTTTTTCCAACTTCGTCTGTATTCTGGGATTAACAAATCTCTGATACGCAGGTTACAGTTGGTCCAAAATGCTGCCGCTCGCTTTCTGGTTGGGGCAAGAAAGTATGACTCTGTTTCTCCTATTTTAGCTTCTTTACACTGGCTGCCTGTCAGTTTTCGAATTGATTTTAAAATCCTTCTGCTTGTTTTTAAATCTTTAAATGGGCTTGCTCCTGCCTATTTATCTGAACTGTGTGTTTTATACCAGCCATCCAGAGTGCTTAGATCTTCTGGTCAGCTGTCTCTGGTTGTCCCTCGTACCAAGTGTATAACCAAGGGGGACAGGGCTTTTGCAGCTGCTGCTCCTCGCCTGTGGAACTCTTCACCTCATCACATAAAGGAGTTGTCTACAATTGAACTGTTCAAAACAAGATTAAAGACTCATTTCTATTCACTTGCATTCCATGACCTTCAGTAATACTGATGGTTTCCTCTTTGTGGTTATATAACATTACTTCTATTTATTATGTATTTTATTTTATGTTCATATATTTTATTTCTATTTATGTTTTATGTTAATTATTTTATTTTTCTTTTATTCTATTATTGTAAAGCACTTTGGCCACAGAATTACTATGTTGTTTTAAATGTGCTATATAAATAAATTGGCTTCCTTGGCTGTGGCTTCCTTGTAGTTGTAGTTGTGATATCCGCACTAATCTCTCTCTCTCTCTCTCTCTCTCTCTCACTTAGGCGGAAGCACGAGCGTAGCAGCGAGCGGAAGCACCAAGCAGAAGCACAGAGCAGCGGCATCTCCCACAGGCATGTATCCCTTCGCAAACACCCGAGCAAGTTCATCTGAAGTAAAGCCGGCAGCTGACCAGTAGAAATAACCGGCAGTGAGAAACTAAAGTCGATCGCTCAGTGGGTGGTGGAAACTTAAAGCCGACGGTCTCTGAAGCAGAAAGCACTTAAGCAACTACAGAAAATGGAGAAAATGACATCAATACTAAACGTAAGTTCTATCTGCTCTCTGCCCGTTGAGGGCACGTTTATATGTTGTGTGTCCTGCAGCATGTACAGTTCAGGGTTTCCGGCCGACATTGTAGACAGCTTCACCTGCCAAAAGTGTTTAGTTAATTTAGAGTTGGTCGGGAAAATACGCAAATTGGAGGACCGCGTTAGGAATCTGATAGCGATTAGGCAAACCGAAAATTGGATCGACTCGGTTTGTTTAGACAATTCGGCTACTTCTGATTCGGCTTCAGTCTCTCCTGGTACCACTGTAGTCAGTGCACAGCCGAAGTCAGCAGCACCAATTCAGCCACAGGGCGAGTGGGTAACAGTAAGACAGGGGTCTAAGAATCCAAAATGTAGTCCCCCGGCACCCAGGTCACCAACTCGGACCCAGAACAGATTCTCAGAGCTCCGCAGCGCGCCTGTGGAAACTGAGAATAAGAAAGTGCTCATAATTGGCGATTCCATAGTGCGGAATGTTAGAATTCCAAACTGTGTTAAACCAGCAGTTAATGTTAAGTGCCTCACAGGGGCCAAGATTTCTGGCATAGAGGCTGCATTGGACCGTGTCGCAGACGATGAAGTATCTACCTTATTGCTGCATGTCGGCACTAATGATATTTATTCACAGCAATCTGAGGTATTAAAGAGGAACTTAATCTCTCTATGAATTAAAGCCAAAAGAAAATGTCGAAATTTAGTTGCATCTGCTCTCTTACCAATATTACATAGAGGGGATGTGATTTATAGCAGATTGCATTCCCTTCACTGCTGGCTAGAAACCTGGTGTGCAAACAAAAGCATAGCGTTTGTGAACAATTGGGATGATTTTTGGGAAAGGCCTGGATTTTTCAGAAGAGATGGTCTTCATCCTAACTGGAGGGGATCTTATGTATTATCCCAAAATATGGCAGCAAAACTGCCTGGTTGACTGATTAGAGCACCATCCAGGCCTCAGTCATGTGATCTTAAATCGCAGGCTGTTGTTTATCCCACCTGTTACTTTCCTGAAGCTGTTACCCATAATCCTTGTCATGGGTCATCCAGTAAATTTAGTCTTGATACAAACCTTAAATTAATTGATAACCAAAAAATAAGGTGTATAATTAGACCAAGGGATAAAACCAGACCCTCCAACAGGGGCATCTGTAATAAAAATTTACTTCAAATTAAAACAAAAAATATATCAACAGTTCAGAAAGAACCATGCAGTTTTAAATGCTGCTTATTGAACATTCGCTCTCTTGGCACTAAAGCTGTTTTGGTAAATGATATTATATTAAGTACAAAATCTGATCTGTGTCTACTCACTGAAACCTGGCTTAGTAAATTTGACACTGTCCCCCTAGCTGAGGCGTCACCAGATGGCTACTCGTACCTTCATAAGTCTAGAGATTTTGGTCGAGGAGAAGGCCTTGGAATAATTCATTGTAACAAAATGCAAATCACTTCTAAAAATTTAGGCAACTTTACATCCTTTGAGGCATTCATTTTAAATATTAAAACAGATTCCAGCACAATTACAGTGCTAGTCTACAGACCACCAGGGCCGTATTCATTG
The DNA here is from genome assembly GCF_900747795.2 of Erpetoichthys calabaricus. Taxonomy (NCBI): domain Eukaryota; kingdom Metazoa; phylum Chordata; class Cladistia; order Polypteriformes; family Polypteridae; genus Erpetoichthys; species Erpetoichthys calabaricus. Next base: position 59,652,168 of record NC_041397.2, on the reverse strand, counting down.
TTCATGACTGAATTTTGCAACCTTCTATCTGATTTGGCTATAAATTATGATCACGTAGTACTGATGGGGGATTTTAATGTACACATTGATGTGGAAACTGACACTTTTAGCAAATGTTTTACTTATTTGTTAAATTCAGATAGATAGATAGATAGATAGATAGATAGATAGATAGATAGATAGATAGATAGATAGATAGATAGATAGATAGATAGATAGATAGATAGATAGATAGATAGATACTTTATTAATCCCAATGGGAAATTCACATTGTCAGATTGTCAAAGGTTCAACTCATAATCATAACCACACATTACATTTAATTATAACTTACAAAGTTGAAATTCAAAATTTAAATATCACTCCATTACATGAAGTTATTTCCGATCACTACTTAATTACATTTGATTTAGTCCTGCCCTTGTCAACACACTCCCAGATTAAAACAAAGACAGTGCAACATCTAGATTGAAATTCTGCTTCAAAATTTATAGATACTTTGAGTAAGTCGAGTGTAACTGTGGAAAACCATTCAAATCAGTTAACATCAAATGTAAACGTGGAAAACAATTTATATCAGCTAACATCACATTATAATGTGACCTTGAGAGATGCTCTGGACACAGTGGCTCCCCTTAAAACAAAAGTGATCAAAGCACATAGAAACTCTCCCTGGTTTAATGAAAACACTCGAGCTCTTAAATTAGAGTGTCGAAAACTTGAGCACAGACGGAGAACAACAAAGCTACATGTCTTTCAAATTGCATGGACAGAGAATGTTAATAAATATAAAAAGCCCTCTTTAAAGCTCGCTCAGAATACTATTCTACATTAATAGATAACAATAATAAAAATCCTTGGGTACTGTTTAGAACAGTGGCTAAATTAACAAATGAAAATTCAGATCAACAGTGCAAAATACCAACAGATATTTGCAGTACAGACTTTATGAACTTCTTCAATGAGAAAATTAAAAATATAAGATCCCAGATCTCTGCATCACACTACAAACCAAATACTGGCTTAGCAGACCCTGTCTCACATTGCACTCAGCACTTTAGTAATTGTAATCCTGTAACTGAGCAGGAAGTCTTAACTTTAATTTCTAAAATGAAGCCCACTACTTGTTCCATAGATCCAGTGCCAACAAAACTAGTAAAAAGTGCGATGAATGTTCTTGCAGCGCCTATTCTAAACATTATCAGTAGTTCATTATTGCATGACACAGTACCTGATACATTAAAAGTGTCAGTCATTAAACCATTACTTAAAAAGTCAGACCTAGACCCACACATACTAAATAATTATAGGCCTATTTCAAATCTACCGTTTCTCTCTAAAATACTAGAAAAAGTAGTCGCCAATCAGCTTCAGTCACACCTTAAGCATTACAATTTATTTGAGAAATTCCAGTCTGGTTTTCGCACTGGTCATAGTACAGAAACTACCGGCCCTACCACGGGTTGTAAACGACATTCTGATATCCTTCGATGAAGGAAACTCCACTGTAATTATTTTGTTGGACTTAAGTGCAGCATTTGACACCATCGACCATTCTATTTTACTACACAGGCTAGAAAATGATGTTGGGCTTACAGGCACTGTGCTCACTTGGTTTAGTTCTTATTTATCAAATCGATTCCAATATGTACAGAAATCAACACAGAAGTTCAATATGGTGTCCCTCAGGGCTCAGTACTGGGACCTCTACTGTTTTCATTTTACATGCTTCCACTGGGATCTATCATTAGGAAAGATAATGTTAATTTTCACTCGTATGCAGATGACACCCAGTTATACCTTTCATTTAAATCAGATGAAGTTTCTCCGATGTTGTCTTTAATTAGTTGTGTTAGTGAATTAAAGGAGTGGATGAATGAGAACTACTTGTCTTTAAATACAGATAAAACAGAGATGTTAACTGTTGGAGGGAATGACGCTGATCATAACAATATTTTGTCATCTTTTAACTCAGTTGGAATCCCAATTAATTTTACTGAATCAGCCCGCAATCTAGGAGTTATCTTTGACTCTAGCATGTCATTTAAAGCGTATATTACAAAGTTGTCCAAAACATGCTTCTTCCATCTTAAAAATGTTAGGAAATTAAGGCGCTTTCTAAATAAACAGGATTCTGAGAAATTAATTCATGCATTTATCTCTAGTAGGATTGGCTACTGCAATGCAGTGTTCACTGGATGTTCAAACTGTTCTTTATACAGCCTCCAGTTAATACAAAATGCGGCTGTAAGAATTATTACAAGAACAAGAAAATACGAACACATAACTCCAGTTCTTAAATCCTTACACTGGCTCCCGGTTAAGTTTAGGGCAGTTTTCAAAATCCTTCTTTTAACATATAAAGCATTAAATGGCCGAGGTCCAGCTTACTTGTCTGAACTTATCATGACTTACAAACCAGAGCGCACATTAAGATCTCAAGATGCTGGTCTGCTTATGGTTCCAACGATTAATAAAATAACAATGGGAGGTCAACCTTTTAGTTACAGGGCCCCTAAACTGTGGAATGGTCTGCCTGCTACTATAAGAGATGCCCCTTCGGTCTCGGCTTTTAAATCCTGGCTGAAGACTCACTACTTCAGTTTAGCATATCCTGACTAGAGCTGCTGATTAACTGTACATACTGCATCTCTGTTGTTAGTCATTAGCACTAAAACATAAGATGCATGATAGTTAGAATTGGATACTAACCCTCACCTATTCTGTTTCTCTTCTCGGTACTCAAATGTGGCACTTGGTGCCACGGCTCACATGCCAAGTTATTTTGCCTGCCTAAGGTAAAGTCATCCCTGATGGAGGATCGCAGGAATCGTGAGAAAGAGGGGTCCTTTCATCGGATTGGCTGGCCCAACACTGTTTTAGCCGTGGAATGGCCAAATGGGGGAGGCAGCTTGATGGATGAGGTCTCCAGGAGTCTAAAATTATCTAAATCTTATTATGTGATATCATCTACTGTTAAATTCTGCTCCATACTTCTAAAAAAGTTTTAATTTTTTATTGAGGATTTGTTCTGTTCTGTGTATTGTATTGTATTGTATTGACCCCCTTCTTTTGACACCCACTGCACGCGCAACCTACCTGGAACGGGGTCTCTCTTTGAACTACCTTTCCCAAGGTTTCTTCCATTTTTTCTCTACTAGGTTTTTTTTTGGGAGTTTTTCCTTGTCTTCTTAGAGAGTCAAGGCTGGGGGGCTGTCAAGAGGCACGGCCTGTTAAAGCCCATTGCGGCACTTCCTGTGTGATTTTGGGCTATACAAAAATAAACTGTATTGTATTGTATTGTAAATTGACATTGACAATGATTTAAAATCTTATCACAGGAGCTGCTACTGCAATATGATACACATAAATAAATGTTTAAGTCGATAATAGATATATGCAGAATGAAATTCATTCATTGAAATAATATCTTCTTCTTCTTCTTTCGGCTGCACCCATCAGCGGTTGCCACAGCGGATCATCTTCTTCCATATCTTATTCATTGAAATAATATAAAAGTCTAAAAACTGTGCCGTGGTACAGTTACCATGTAACGATTTCAGTTACTGTATTAATAAAATATTCTGGTAACTGCTGTAAAACAATGAGGCCATATACTGTAACTATTACTTTCAGTGCTTAATTTGTTCAATATGAAATTAAAAATATCTGCCTCACTCTTGACTGAAATCTGTTAAATATCAAAAAGTTCTGTGAATTTAATCATAGAAACCTGATCACAACTACCAGAGCAATGTAACACCAGGGGTGTGAATTTAATTATAATGTTAGTAGCATTTCAAAACTCTAAAAATTAAACTTACCAACTTTTGGACATCATCAGACCAGACTTCTCCATTTTGAGGCTGTTCAGTTTGAAAAGATATACCCAAAAGGCGACTAAACAATATGTTCAAACCTTCCATGCAGGCTCCAAGAGAAAAGAAAGGACTGTATAGGCTTGGTTCAATATTATACCTAAAATGAAAAAAATATATATATAACATTACATTATGGAAGCACACTCTGTAACATATTTTTATTATTACTATTTTCATCCATCCATCCATTATCCAACCCGCTGAATCCGAACACAGGGTCACAGGGGGTCTGCTGGAGTCAATCCTAGCCAAAACAGGGCACAAGGCAGGAACCAATCCTGGGCAGGGTGCCAACCCACTGCAGATTATTACTATTTTCCAGCTGTTAATTAACACACATTACTGGAATCCTTTTGGATGGTAGTTTTACTCCAAGTAATTTCTTAATTAGAAATTTTATTTAAACTCTTGGTTCAGTCTGACAGAATGATACACTTTTCAGCCTACAAAGTTATAAATAAGGGAAATCTGCAGATTTGCTTTTCCAAATAAACAAATGAATGCAAAAGTAACCATTCAATCTACTATAGCATCATACAGGCCGAGGAAGTAATGAAACTTAAGCAGGCAGGTAGGTATCAATGGATTATTTTTGCAATTTAAAGCAAGAATCAGCAAAGCTAAAGATGGATTCTAAATAATTTTGAACCAGGAATAGTGATGGGCAGAAGCCCAATAGGAGTGCCAATAAGAGTACTCTAACAATACCAACTATAAAACGCAGAGATCAGTGTAAAGACAGTGTAGTGTATCATGGGTGGACCACAACCCAAAAAACATCCACCTACAGGCAGTCAATTAACCATGGTATAACACAACGATACACAAACAGGCATTTTTAAAGTAAGAGTATGATTGTCAGTGACCCAAATGAGTTACCCTGACGACACTGGAAATTAGTATTACTTATTACTTGGCTGATGCCTTTATCAAGATGACTTATAACACCTGAAATACAATTGGTTACATGTAGGTGAAGTGACTTGCTTATGGTCACACAGTGTCAGAAGCATTATTTGAACTTACAGCCTGAAGGTATGAAGTTCAAAGTCAAGCCCTTAATCTCTATGCCACACTGTCTGCCTTAAGAAAGTGTGGATGAAGTGGGTCAAGGAACTAGGAAAACAGAGAGAAGCAGAATGATGACTATAGAGCAAAGTAAAGAAGACTTCACATGTTGGAAGCCTAATCAATGGAGCTAATCAAGTGTGGCTCCTATTTCATTGATAAAGTGAATTAAGAATTTTGATATAAAGTAACTTAGAATACAGTAGCATTGCTATGTATATCCTTAAGTTCATTAATACTAATGCCTCCAAAAAAATAACAATATTCTCTACTTTTATAGTTCATAAATATTACGTTAAGAACTGAAAGAGTTCAAACGTACATTTAGTTGAAATGCATGAACCCTCTTCCTCCTTATACAGTAATCCCTCCTCCATCGTGGGGGTTGCGTTCCAGAGCCACCCGCGAAATAAGAAAATCTGCGAAGTAGAAACCATATGTTTATATGGTTATTTTTATATTGTCATGCTTGGGTCACAGATTTGCACAGAAACACAGGAGGTTGTAGAGAGACAGGAACGTTATTCAAACACTGCAAACAAACATTTGTCTCTTTATCAAAAGTTTAAACTGTGCTCCATGACAAGACAGAGATGACAGTTCCATCTCACAATTAAAAGAATGCAAACACATCTTCCTCTTCAAAGGAGTGCGTGTCAGGAGCACAGAATGTCACATAGATAGAGAAAACAATCTCTAGCAAACAAATCAATAGGGCTGTTTGGCTTTTAAGTATGCGAAGCACCGCGGCACAAAGCTGTTGAAGGCGGCAGCTCACACCCCCTCCGTCAGGAGCAGGGAGAGAGAGAGACAGAGTTTGTTTTTCAGTCAAAAATCAATACGTGCCCTTCGAGCTTTTAAGTATGCGAAGCACCGTGCAGCATGTCGTTTCAGGAAGCAGCTGCACAAAAGATAGCAACGTGAAGATAATCTTTCAGCATTTTTAGACGAGCGTCCGTATCGTCTAGGTGTGCGAACAGCCCCCCTGCTCAATCCCCCTATGTCAGGATCAAAGAAAGTCAGCGCAAGAGAGACAGAGAAAAGTAAGTTGGGTAGCTTCTCAGCCATCTGCCAATAGCGTCCCTTGTATGAAATCAACTGGGCAAACCAACTGAGGAAGCATGTACCAGAAATTAAAAGACCCATTGTCCGCAGAAATCCACGAACCAGCAAAAAATCCGCGATATATAATTAAATATGCTTACATATAAAATCCGCGATGGAGTGAAGCCGCGAAAGGCAAAGCGCGATATAGCAAGGGATCACTGTACACAAATATACTGAGACAATAGCTCAACCAAACAACCAAATAAAAGCAAAAGAACTTACTAAATTCAGCCTTTAACAATGTCAGTAGGTACAGTAAAATAATTTCTTAATAATCATATCATTGAAGAAGTGGGTTTAATAATGGATGGATGGACATTATTTCATGAATGGTACATATCAGTGTATACAGGTAAATAATCTACAAAAAGTTAAACATACTTAGGCTGCGTGATATCTGGTATATTTTAGATTATGAAATATAACAAAGAAATGTTGGTTACAGCATGTTACATGGTATTATAAAGTATCTATCTATCTATCTAGCTAGCTATCTATCCTGTTGAGAAAGTCCATTTAAAGATGGCTATACTGCTTCCATGAAAAGAATATTCATATATGCTGTTGTGTACATTTTATATTTTTATATACTTGGGTTGCTCTGGGAATTATTGGCCAACCAGTCCCAAACCAGACTTATCATATAGTTCATATTATCAGTATTAGAGCTGGATGCCCTTCCAATCCTTGTAGCTGTGATCTCCCAAAGGATTAAATTAATAAAAGGAGCATTCCAAGTGTAGTTCTGCAGCAAGCGTTCACAAAGAAAACAGTCTTTGCATAATCATTAAGGGAATTGCAAAAAAGTCTAGTAAAAAAATTAAAAAATACTAGTGAAGACATACTAAACTAACAAAAATCAAAAAATGGAACTAAAGTGAAAAATATTTATATAAATCAACGCATTTGAATTGAAGACCTACCCTCCCTACATATAAGAACTGTACTTCTCTATTAATTATAGATCTATCTTATGTTTGTATTATTTATTTTGTGCATGTTTCTATGCATAATTATTCTTACATAATTATATTTTGGTTTTCTTTGCTGTACCTATTTCTTTAACATCTTGTAAAGAACTTTGGGCTAGATCCTGTGTACAATAACGCACATAGTATTCATCTCTGCCCCTCCGAAACATTAAATATGGCTCTATTAAATGTTAGAGCTTTAACTAACAAGACGTTTTTTATCAACGATCTTATTAGTGATAAAAAAATAGATTTTATTGCACTATATTAAGTGAAACGTGGCTTAACTCAGATGGCGCAGCTGTTTTAATCGAATCTGTGCCTCCGGATTACAGTTTTACTCGTGCAGATCGCCAAGGAAAGAGAGGCGGTGGCTTGGCAAACATTTACTCAAAACAGTTAAAATGTAAAGATGTCAATTTTGGTAAATTCAAGTCCTTTGAGTATCTCACCATTGTTATTCATGGAGATTCTCACGTTCTAGTATTATCCGTGTATAGACCTCCAAAATTCAATGCGTCTTTTTTTGAGGAATTCTCTGACTTAATGTCAATTTTAATTACGAACTATGACACACTCTTAATATTCGGCGACTTTAATTTTCATATAGATAATCCGTGTGACCAAAAAGTAAAAGAATTTGAGACAGCTCATTAATCAGCCTACACATAAAGCAGGTCATACGTTAGACTTAGTGATTACTAAAGGACTAAAAATTGATATAAAGCAGGTCATTGATATTGGTCTATCAGACCATTTTCTTCTACTTTTTAATATGGAAATAATGATAGAAAACACTCATGAGAAGCATATTGTTAAGAAACGCTTCTTTGACTCATCAGCAGCTTTAAAACTTGCAAACATTCTAAGCAATCAGTCCGTTTATAGTGCCAACTATAATAGCGAGGATAATGTAAATAGTAAGGTGGAAACATTTAATACTAAAGTGAGAGCTGCTGTTGACATAGTTGCAACTGAAAAGACAGTTAAAAAATTTTCTAGCATTGTTATACCATGGAAGACCCAAAGAGTGTCTGATTTAAAGAGAACATGCCGTAGAGCTGAGCGTAAATGGAGGAAGACTAAACTAACTATCCACTATGAAATATTAAAAGTTAAAATAACAGAATACAATAACACAGTCCATCTTGAGAGGCGCTGCTATTTCTCTAAGATTATAAATAACAATGCTAGTAATCCCAGAGTCTTATTCCCGACGATTGATCGTCTGTTAAACCCAGGTAACTCAAAGGAATGCCTCCTAAGTACTTCCAGTAAAACCTGTGAGGCTATTGCTGTATTTTTCAATCAAAAAAATAATGATATTAGAAATAACATAGTATATCTCCCCAACACTAAAGATCCTCCTAAACCCCAGTATTCCGTTATAGACAAATTAAACTCTTTCACTAGGATAGATTTACATAAAATAATTTCTCAAATTAAACTCTCCACCTGCGTCCTTGACCCAATACCAACAAATTTTTTCAAAGAAGTATCGGGCGTGCTAATTGATAATGTTCTTGACATAGTAAATTCATCATTAGATACGGGGGTCTTTCCAGACTGTCTTAAGACTGCTGTAGTTAAACCCCTACTTAAGAAAAATAATCTTGACCCCTCTGCTCTTGAAGATTTTAGACCAATCTCTAACCTGCCTTTCCTAAGTAAAATTCTAGAGAAGGCAGTCATTATGCAGTTAAATGAGCACCTCAATAAACATGCTATTCTTGATAAATTTCAGTCAGGTTTTAGAACAAATCACAGCACAGAAACTGCACTTGTTAAAGTAGTAAATGATTTGCAGGTAAATGCAGACAGAGGTCATTTATCTGTTCTCATCCTCTTAGATCTGAGTGCCTCTCTGGCAGTGTCTTAAATTGGTTTGAATCCTACCTGGAAGGGAGAAAATTCTTTGTTAGTTGTGGTAATTACAACTCAAAGACACATGATATCCTATATGGTGTTCCACAAGGCTCTATCCTGGGTCCACTGCTCTTCTCAATCTACATGCTTCCATTAGGTCAGATTATCTCAGGGCACAACGTGAGCTACCACAGCTATGCTGATGACACACAGCTGTATTTATCAATTGCACCTGATGACCCCGATTCTCTTGATTCACTAACACAATGTCTAACTTGTATATCAGAATGGATGAATAGTAACTTTCTCAAGTTAAATAAAGAGAAAACTGAAATCTTAGTGATTGGCAATAATGGATACAATGAGGCTATTAGAAATAAACTGGATGCATTAGGATTAAAAGTCAAAACTGAGGTAAAAAGCTTAGGGGTAACTGTTGACTGTAATCTAAATTTTAAATCGCATATTAATTAGATCACTAGGACAGCATTTTTTCACTTAAGAAACATAGCAAAAGTTAGACCTCTTACTGTATATCATTGAAAGATGCTGAGAAATTAGTTCACATGTTTATTTTCAGTCGACTAGATTACTGTAACGCACTCATCTCAGGACTACCCAAAAAAGACATAAATCGTCTGCAACTAGTGCAGAATGCAGCTGCTAGAATCCTAACCAGGAAAAGAAAATCTGAGCACATCTCTCCAGTTTTGATGTCACTACACTGGTTACCTGTGTCATTCAGGATTGACTTTAAAATTCTGCTTATGGTTTATAAAGCCTTAAATAATCTCGCCCAATCTTATATATCGGAATGTCTGACGTCTTATATTCCAAATCGTAATCTCAGATCCTCAACTCAGTGTCTCGTTAGAATTCCAAGAGCAAAACTTAAAAGAAGTGGTGAGGCGGCCTTCTGCTGTTATGCACCTAAAATCTGGAATAGCCTGCCAGTAGGAATTCGCCAGGCTAATACAGTGGAGCACTTTAAAAAACTGCTGAAAACACATTACTTTAACATGGCCTTCTCATAACTTATACTATAAGTATAAGTTATACCAAACTATGCGACTCTTTAATTCCACCCGGGGGGGTAAATGTTAATATTTAACATTATACATAGTTATTGTCTGTTTTTCACCTGCATTATTATCATTCTTTAATTTAATATTACTTATTGTATCATTATGCTGCTGCTGAAGAATGTGAATTTCCCATTGGGATTAATAAAGTATCTATCTATCTATCTACTGTAATTTAAATCCTGATACTCTGTATATCCAATTCTTTATAATAACTATTCATGATGGCTCTAAAATCTGTACTAACCCCTACTCTCTCTTCTGTTTCCTTTTCCGGTGTCCTTTTGGTGGTGGCTTGCACCACCACCATCTACTCAAAGCACCATGATGTTCCAACAATGATGGATGGATTAAAAGCCAGAAGTCTGTATGACCATCAGCATCAAGTGACTCCGTGAGAACCCGAACTACAAAGAGGACTATTTAATTTATGTTAGGTAGAATGCCCAGAGGGGACTGGGCGGTCTCGTGGCCTGGAACCCCTACAGATTTTATTTTTTTCTCCAGCTTTCTGGAGTTTTTTTTTTGTTTTTTCTGTCCACCCTGGCCATCGAACCTTACTCCTTTTCTATGTTAACTAATGTTGTCTTATTTTAATTTCTTATTTTGTCTTTTATTTTTCTTTTCTTCATTATGTGAAGCATTTTGAGCTACTTTTGTATGAAAATGTGCTATATAAATAAATGTTGTTGTACAAAATGTGCTATAGAAATCAGTATTGTTGTTGAATAAAAACTGCTGAGAACTCATGTGGTGTCTGTTTCTGTGACATTTTTGTATATCACCACATATTATTGTCAATGTAATTTTTCATACTTAACTTTAGGCTGGTGACTTCAACTTCTGCAATTTTATTCTATTCTTTGCCAGTCACCTGGATATGGCATACGACATCACATTGCCATAACCTGACATTATCATTCTAGCATTACAATGATGGTGGCACACATAAAAATGTCTGTGCAACCTTTGCACTCGAGAATCTAAAAACATCAACTTCTACCTTACATAAGGAAAGGATACAAGACGCAATTTAAGAATTTTGACTTCTGCTTTCTTTAGACAACGAATTTTGGACTTTGTGTTGGACTAGATGATTAGTTTATCTGACTTAAAAGTCTGTGAAAATCTTGCCTGACTACTATTCTTTTGTTTTTTCACCTTATAAAGCCCTTTAATTTGGCTCAGTTACTATTATTACAAACCTTACACCACTTGTACAGATATTACTACACAACAGAAAACTAGTTTTCAAAAACTGAATTAAAAGTCTGGAAACAATATACCTATTTTACAAAACTGATGCAACTACATACTTTCTTTCAAATATTGTAATATATTAATTATGTTTACAATTTACAGACTTTGCTATTGTAGCACTAGCAGAAACTAATCTCAGAAGTAATGCAAATGCACAGAAGGGCAACATTTACTAAATCCCTTCATTTAAATTTACACAGATGACCAATCTCACTTCTGAATAATGATGTTAAGTGCTTCCTTTGGTAATATCACAAGACCAAGCCGGATTTATTAAAGCAGACACCTAACTTCCAATCTTGGTCGCCTATTTAATGTAATAATATATTCACCCACAAAGTCTAACACCCCGGAGATATTATTATCGTTGAACGCAGACAAAGCATTTGATATGATTGAATGGGACTACCTTTTCACTATATTGTACAAATTTGAGTTTGGCCCAAACACATGTGCATGGATCAAACTACTGTATACCAGTCCAGAAGCTTCAGGTTGTATTGACAACATTGCTTCAGACTACTTCAAACTAGAACGTGGTACTAGACAAGCATGTCCCCTGTCACCACCGCTATTTGCAATCGCCATTGGCATATGTGCAAAGCATTCAACTTAAAATCTTTTATCGAGCACATCTACAGTATCTCGTTTAAAATTGTCTAAAATATTTCCAGGACAAGATTCAGTTGCAATCAAGCTCTAGCCTCACTGGGTCAAATGTATTGGGAGTGCACCAAATTAACATCATTCTGGACAAAAATGTTTAAATGCCTATCAGACAGTCTTGGTGTCACAATCACTCCTAATCCATTAACAGCTGTATTTGGTGTACTTCCAGATGGGCTTAAGGCGGAGAAGGACAAACTTTTAACTGTCTTTACTTCACTATTAGCATATAGACTTATCTTGCTCAACTGTATCGTAGCCCACCTCTTTTAAGTCAGTGGGAAACAGATGTTATATACTATTTTAAATTGGAAAAAAATCAAATTTTCACTTAGAGGATTGGTTAAAATTTTTTTAAAACCTGGTAGGATGTAATTAATAACATTTTAGAATAAGCTTTCATATTGAGGAAAAGGATTCTCTCCTCCTTTTTTTCTACTCTTAAAGTTTTACTCTGGCTGTTGGCCTTCCTCGCTTTCTCATGGGTGGGGGATGAATTGAATTTAGTTTTGTCAAGTTTGACTTGCTTGTATGGAATGTTACTTGCTTTTAATATTCAATAAAATGTAAAATAAATAAATAGATATACACAGCTGCAAACAATATGAAATATCAAGTGAACAGCAATCAACTTATATTTAAAGATAACAAACCACTATCACTCAGTACCTAAATTCTGGCACTACTGCTAACAAAAGATTAAATAAAATCTACAGTTTAATTTTTGTAACCAATAAGCTTAATATTTTAGCCAGCATTGGGAGGCAGAACCTATAATTTAAAATATATTTTAGTCATCAGTTAAAACCTGATGAAGTCTAAGTAAAAATGAAAAAAAAAAAATACATATAAATACATGAATTATAGTTTCACACGTGAGGTGGTGAAATTTCAAAATTTAGAACACTGGTCTAAATAAAAATTAATTAGCATTTTCACATTTTCAATATCTATTATAGGGTTCTTTCTGTTGCTTTTTATATATATTTTTATTATATCTATATAAATATAATTAAGCATTCAACAACTGTATTTGATATAAAAAAGAACAAAATCAAAATGAATGCATCAAATAACGTCAGATATGTTCCTAAATGTAAAAATAAAATTATCAAGATGAATATAACGGCCTAAATGTTACATTTTCTATTAGCTGCCGTTACCTCAAACTGGTTCTTATTGTTTTAAAATTAAGTTTACATAATCAGGAATATTATATGTATCACTTTCTCAATGTATTTGGAAACAAATGCTTTAAGACATAGTAACTGAAACTGAATATTAACAATAACAGATATTTTCCAGATTGAAAAATATTTGTTGAAGTACTGAAGAGTAAGGGAAAAAAAATCATATGTGTTCATTATTCCATCTGGACTTTGGCAGTGCCTTCAAAGAGGTCATATAGAAAAAAACAGACAAGGGTTACTGGGGGGATCTGCCAGCAAGACATTTTGTTTGTAGCTTCTGAAAGTGTAGCTATACTAGCAGTGGGGTTTCTGCATCCTAGGGTGTCTTCTTTTTTCCCACCACTACAAAAATACATTCCAATAGTACTCAGTCTATTAACATAACAAATACATTTGGAGCAAGCTGAGTTTTTCACGAATTACTTCATTGCTTTTATTGAAAAAATGTATTTGAGCACAAACCTATTATACAGATTTGATACACATAAAAGCTAGTCTTTACATATCATAACCTTTACATATAAGAAGTTATTGAAAAAAAGAAACACAAATAACTCAATTTTATCAAAAACTGTTAAAATAAAATTCTATTTTAAACTTTCTTTTCTGACACTTGAAAGAGATGCCAGAAGGTAATTAATACAGCCAGCAAAAAACAGTGAATAAAGCCCCTTTATTTCCACAAAAACTGCAATCGGCAACTTTCCAAGTTATTTGGATATATAAAAATTCCACAGATTTGTTTTAGTTAATGAGTCTTATTTGCATTATAGTAACTTGAGAAGGCATCTCCATGAATAAGCAAACCTGTATACAGTTTCAATTTTATGACTGCTGGTATAAACTGCATTTTTCTCCCTTAAATGTTTACAACTATTTACGCAATTATTAAGTTTTTAATAAAACAAGAAACAGTTTGTCGTATGTTGCTTCAAATCCTAAACAGACTAGGTTCAAATCAAAACACTGTCAATGTCTGCGCAGGAAGTTGTGTCATTGCATGGTTTATTTTTCCCCAAATAATGCATGGCTGGTTGTTTTATAACTATAACTTGGGGCATGTGCATAAATGTACCCTATGATGGACTGGCACTGGACTGTGGCTATGTTGGTGGGAATTGCTGACTCAGCACTAATATAAAATGAGCCTAATACTTCCAGTCTCATACTATTTAAGGAAAAAAATCCTAGTTTTGTGATGGTTAAAAAATTTAAGTCACTTTGTTTAAAAAACCAAGAACTATTGTTTAATATCACTGAATGCAGAAGGTGCCAGTACTCTAAAAATTATTGTTTTAGCGAAGAGCTAAAAGCAGCAGAATGAGAGGCTAACTACAACAAGGCAAAGTTCCTAACATATAGTTCCTCCCTTCCAAACTGCAGCAAAATAAACATAATCTCACCTAAAAAACTATCCCAAACAAGACTTAGTGCAGAAGTGCAAGGACTATGAATTCAAATAATTAATTCAGCATATTTGTGTGAGAAGGCAGTTTCTTGAAAACATGCTGATACTTTCTGTTTAAATAATGCACCAGCCTAAAAGGAACATCTTATACAAGGTAAAACACAACACATACAGTGCATCCGGAAAGCATTGACAGCGCATCACTTTTTCCACATCTTGTTATGTTACAGCCTTATTCCAAAATGGATTAAACTAATTTTTTCCTCAGAATTCTACACACAACACCCCATAATGACAATGTGAAAAAAGTTTACTTGAGGTTTTTGCAAATTTATTAAAAATAAAAAAACTGAGAAATCACATGTACATAAGTATTCACAGCCTTTGCTCAATACTTTGTCGATGCACCTTTGGCAGCAATTTCAGCCTCAAGTCTTTTTGAATATGATGCCACGAGCTTGGCACACCTATCCTTGGCCAGTTTCGCCCATTCCTCTTTGTAGCACCTCTCAAGCTCCATCAGGTTGGATGGGAAGTGTCGGTGCACAGCCATTTTAAGATCTCTCCAGAGATGTTCAATCGGATTCAAGTCTTGGCTCTGGCTGGGCCACACAAGGACATTCACAGAGTTGTCCTGAAGCCACTCCTTTGATATCTTGGCTGTGTGCTTAGGGTCGTTGTCCTGCTCAAAGATGAACCGTCGCCCAGTCTGAGGTCAAGAGCGCTCTGGAGCAGGTTTTCATCCAGGATGTCTCTGTACATTGCTGCAGTCATCGTTCCCTTTATCCTGACTAGTCTCCCAGTTCCTGCCGCTGAAAAACATCCCCACAGCATGATGCTGCCACCACCATGCTTCACTGTAGGGATGGTATTGGCCTGGTGATGAGCAGTGCCAGGTTTCCTCCAAACGTGAAGCCTGGCATTCACACCAAAGAGTTCAATCTTTGTCTCATCAGACCAGAGAATTTTTTTTCTCATGGTCTGAGAGCCTTTCAGGTGCCTTTTGGCAAACTCCAGGCGGGCTGCCATGTGCCTTTTACTAAGGAGTGGCTTCCGTCTGGACACTCTACCATACAGGCCCGATTGGTGGATTGCTGCAGAGATGGTTGTCCTTCTGGAAGGTTCTTCTCTCTCCACATAGGACCTCTGGAGCTCTGACAGAGTGACCATAGGGTTTTTGGTCACCTCCCTGACTAAGGCCCTTTTCCCCCGATCGCTCAGTTTAGATGGCCGGCTAGCTCTAGGAAGAGTCCTGGTGGTTTCGAACTTCTTCCACTTACGGATGATGGAGGCCACTGTGCTCATTGGGACCTTCAACGCAACAGAAATTCTTCTGTAACCTTCCCCAGATTTGTGCCTTGAGACAATCCTGTCTCAGAGGTCTACAGACAATTCCTTTGACTTCATGCTTGGTTTGTGCTCTGACATGAACTGTCAACTGTGGGACCTTATATAGACAGGTGTGTGTCTTTTCAAATAAGTCCAATCAACTGAATTTACCACAGGTGGACTCCAATTAAGCTGCAGAAACATCTCAAGGATGATCAGGGGAAACAGGATGCACCTGAGCTCAATTTTGAGCTTCATGGCAAAGGCTGTGAATATTTATGTACATGTGCTTTCTCAATTTTTTTTATTTTTAATAAATTTGCAAAAATTTCAAGTAAACTTTTTTCATGTTGTCATTATGAGGTGTTGTGTGTAGAATTCTGAGGAAAAAAATGAATGTAATCCATTTTGGAATAAGGCTATAACATAACAAAATGTGGAAAAAGTGATGCGCTGTGAATACTTTCCGGATGCACTGTATTGCTACTTCAGACATTTAAATTTGCAGGACAGCAAACACATGGAACTAGACAATCAATTCACAAAAGCATAAGCCTTAGCCAAACCCCTTTGATCCAGGCCCAAAAAGCCAAAATAACCTTTCGATCTAGCCTACTGTTAATGAAGAAATATTAAAAAAAAAACATAAATTATGTAAATTCAGCATTTTTCAAGTAAAGCTATTACTGCTCTATATTAGTAGATTTTGTTTTTAACATTATCTAATCAGTACCCAATGTGAGGCCTGTGAGGCTTTACACTACAGGACTTGACATAACATTTAGCAGGGTAGCTTGTTAAACAACTGTAATTGCAGGATCATTATTTCTGAGGGTGTTAAGAAGTC
The DNA here is from genome assembly GCF_900747795.2 of Erpetoichthys calabaricus. Taxonomy (NCBI): domain Eukaryota; kingdom Metazoa; phylum Chordata; class Cladistia; order Polypteriformes; family Polypteridae; genus Erpetoichthys; species Erpetoichthys calabaricus. The sequence continues at coordinate 59,635,493 of NC_041397.2, read as the reverse complement.
AACAGAGTCTCCTTCGACTCATCATCATGGTTCCAATCTCATACTGCACCTGGCAAGTACCAGTATGTTGCAACGTTTTGGTAACCAATCAACATGTTGCACATTTCTTTTCCACTTCTGTCATGGTACAACAAACACAAAAAACTTCACAAACATCTGTGCTGGACCTACAGTTTCACGAGTAGTCTCTCTTTTGTTTACACAATACACTGACTTCACTTGCAGCCTTCAATTTGTGCCCACATTTTGTGAATAATGTATGTGATATACTTCCAGCTGAATGCTCACTGGCTATTGACTTTCACAGATACTAAAGTTTACCCAAAATTACAAACTTGCTAAGAGAAAATTAAACCAGTTTGACTTTGTAGTAGATAGTTGCAGAGAGCTATGATTGAGTCGGTGTAAACAAACAGATGCTTACTGTAACAGATATATAGTTAAGCAATACTTTACATAGGCTACAAAACAATTCCTGCTATTATGAATTTATATATTAAATTTGGCAGAGGTGAAGCATTATATTTTAGGGGAGTTTCATAAAACAAAACAAAAACATTCTTTAAAAAAATAAAAGTTCCCTATTTTTTTATTTGAAAATGTTACAAAAATTCTTTATTTAAAAAAAAAAAAAAAGTTTTAAAATGTATTTAAAAATATATCACAAATGCTACATAAAGTAGAAACCAATGAGTGATCTTTTAATGACATGGAAATTATCACCCTCAGTATAAAAGGATAAGAGATGATATCATATATCTAATAAATATTTCTGTGACAAAGCAGAAATGTGCTTTCTTGTATTTTTCAAAAGATATTTTGACACCTGGAAATGTATGATATTCTTTGTCATCAAGTAGTATTAATTTTACATTAGTTGTTTAATATTTTAAAATGTTTAAGAACATAAATTGATACTTGTTTAACAAAGTATCCTGCTGGCCACATAAAACTAGCATTCATCTATAATACTTTAAGAGTGTTGGAAATCCCCCTGTCAGGTACTGTAAAAGAAGTTTACTCAATGGCCAAAAAGCTTTACTTTCTAATTTTATTTGGAATGATAACAAATTGAACTTTAAGATGCATGCATTTGTAAATCACCTGAAGGCCAAAAGGAAAGGTTCTGAAAGTTCCCATCCCACAAGGTAAACTGTCAGGAGTGGACACATCTGTAGCATTTTGGTAATTAACTCTGAACTTTTCAATCAAAGTAAATACTTTGTTGAAACTTTAACAAGTGACTGGAATTTGCCTCAGAGCAGGTCACTGTCAGACAACATACAGTGCAAATACGTATAGTAATCATGCACAACAGCCATACCATGATTAGTTAAATATGAAAGTGTGTTTAATTTAAATAGACAAAAAGATGCAATTAAGTTTAGCCTAGGCCAAAATTGTATGTTTAAGAAATTAAAAAAACATGCCTGAAGCTGAAGTAACCACAGTATACTACAGTGCTGATTTTGTAAGTGGCCAAAGATTATCTCCAACATCCTAAAATATATTATGTGAATTACATGTTTGTAGCATTTGTGGTTTATTGCATTTGATTTCTGTTTCAGAGCCAATTAAACACAGAATGGTGAAAAACACAAAATCAATTATATATCCAGTTGATGTGCACTCGGACCAGAACAATCCAAATGCCACTGTAAAGGGATAGACTGCAGAATTCTATCATGACAGGACATTTCTTGAAAATGATCCAATGTCTTATGGATTGCGCTCAACATTATCAGTAGAAGAAACATTGCCAAAATACAGGGAATCATAATGGAGAACTTAAGAGTGATAATGGGTGAGCTAAAAGACACTATACAGATTAGTCATAGCTCTGTTAAATTCATTCTTCATTAACAATTAAAGATGAGCAAGGTCTGTACACTTTGGAATACTGGATGTGGTGAAGCCTAATTTCAAGGGTCAACATTTTAGGCACCCAAAGAGAATCACAAGCTAATAAATTTGGATTGAGAAAAATTTAGGAAGCCTTTCATACCTCAGAATGAAAACTGTATACATCAGTATAACCTAAATTCCAAAACAATAATCGAAAAAATGGCAGCACTATGGTTTTTCCAACACCAAAAGAAATTCAATTTTTTATGATTTTGTTGGTGTAGTCTATAACTCTTACATGCCACAAAAGGACCAGATAATGCATCAACAGTAGATTTGCTTTGGCCTTTGCATCAGTCAATCACAAAAAAGTGATAAGGAAAGCTGTTAAACGTCCTGTTTTCTACCTCAAGCAAATACTCCGGCTTTCACCATATGGGTTGCTAAATGCTGCACTACAAAACTGTGGATTTTAGGAGATGCTACACCCACCTTAATTTCCAAGCTTTTCCTCATATGACTACAACATGTTTACGGTTCTGAATTTATTCAAGGAAAGCTTTATAAATGTTACAACAAAGTGTATTAGTGTTCACTAGGATTATGCTGAAAACTAAAACTTTTCTGGCCTTACTGGTGAATCTTGTAGTAAGTCAGATTGAAAACCTTTGACCACCTACTGAATGTTGCAACCCACGGATTGGCGTTACAGAAAAAACAGGCTGTTATTGCTTTGATACTTTGAATTTTACACATCAGGAAGGAATTAATAAAGGGGATAGCTACAAGAGGGGTTCAAAGGGGATTTTTTACCCTCCCAAGTGTTGGTAGAGTAGACAGAAGCAAAAGAAGCAAGGTTAAAACTGATGTTGACGGTTTTAGGAATGTTCACACTCACAGTCTGTTTGCTTTCTCCTGGAATCACGAGATGATTAGTTACTTTATTTCAATCTCCAGATAGTTTGGCTATGTTTCACATGCAAATCTTTCAAGTGAACCAGAACATAACAAGAAACTATCAAGGGGTGTTAACAAAAGCTGCGTTCACACAGAATGCCCCAAGTTAATGAAAATTATCTGGTACTTCACATGATGCAGAAAGGAAACATTTCATTTAGGTGTCTCAACACAGGATGGCAAGGTCTGCTGACAGCACACAATAATGTGCTGCAGTTTCAGCTTTAGACAGTATACTTATTAGGTGAACTTCATTTCACTGTATGGTGATGCATATTGAATTTTCAGTAGCCTATTATAGGAATGCAACTTCTGTGTAGTTTACCTCATATTACATGTATACTGTCTTTATGGCTGTAAATATTTGTTAATATTTGTAATGTTCATTTTGGAATGTTTGGTTTATACATACCACATAATACTCTAAAAAATATCAAAGTTAACATGTCTCCAGTGTCTGCATCTTGTCTATAGAGTAATCATATTGGTAGGGCACCCAACCTGCCTGCATTATGGGGTGTGGCACCTGGCTGGGGTTGTCGCCCAGCCGGGATGCCCAGAAGGACCGGAGGAGGGCTCATGGATCCTCCAGAACACGAGGGGGCTCATCCCTGTAGGGGCCTGTGGTCACCGCCAGCCAATGCCTTGGGAGTGTTGGATCTCAGTACTTCCGCCACACCGGGAAGTGCTTGGGGGGAAGAGAATTGGAGACACCCGGTGGACTTCCGGTTTCACCGCTGGAGCTTCCGCCACACAGGGGTGTGGCTACGAGCCCTCAGGATGCAGCTGGAGCCCTTCCGGGGTGAATAAAAGGGGCCGCCTCCCTCCAGTCAGGGGCAAGAGTCGGGAGGAAGAAGGACAGAGCTTAGTGGAGGGGAGTGAAGGTGGACTAGAGACAGTACGAGGCATTGTGTTGTGGCCAAGGACTCAAGGGGTGATTGGTGCTGCGGCACTGGGATGATGCACGAACTTGTAAATAGAAATGTATAATAAACGTGTGTGTGGTGAAACCATCGTGTCTACCTGTCTGTGTCCGGGCTGTTCCCCACAGGGGTTTGATTGTTAGTTCCACAGGGCACTGCTACGTTTCACACATTCTCTGTATGTGGTATGATTGTGCCAACCAAAAGTATATTTATACCTCTTTTAACATGGTCAACTGCTTTCCAATCGGAAAGAAAATTGGGAAGCCCAGAGCCACATTTAGGCGCTAGGCTTTGTCTGATTCATCTGACCCAACAGCATAGCCTGAATAACACTGCATGTACAAAATCTTCCCATAATACACTGTACTTCCTGTAGTTAGACTGGTTCTGTTCCCATTTATATTTCACACAAACCACTCCAGGGTTCACTTGGTATGGTGATGAGACTACCGTTTCTGAAGGGTAGTACAGTCTGGTTGTTTTTGCCCACACACTATATGCTGCACGTTCTCATACAATGCCTTCACTTAGAAAAGCTACAGTACTGACTGAGTCACAAATGGGTGAGTTTGTAAACTTTGAAGTCAGCAGATGACATTCTTATAATTTCAGTAGATTAAAAAAAGATATGTCAACATCATTTCTAAGGCTATCAGGCCTTGCCTATTTTAATAAGGACAATATGCTATAGTATGAAATACTGGGAGAATGGGTTGACTTGGACACTCTGAAAGAAGCTTAAGCTCCCATGGGGGGGGGGGGGGGGGGTCACTCAATTTTTTGGGAAACATGTCTCTCAGTATTGAATGTTGATTAAGAAAAGTATAATAATTAAAAATAAAACATAAAATTGGACTACTTTTATCACACAGTTTTAGTGTAGACAGCATTTCTAATTTGCCATGCATGTGTAAGCAGCTTGTGATTTGTGGGTGGCACTTTCTATGGGATGTGAACTGAAGTTCTGTCCTCTACAATAAGAGTGTGAAAGACAGTCATCTAATTTGGTTCATCTGACTAATTGGGATTTTTCAGTGAGGGGGCCTTTTTCAAAAGAAGCATAATGACAGCAGCCCTGTCACAAAATTTTCTTTTGACAAGTAGACAAAGTTACAAGTACATTTTTGTCATACTTTTATGATTATTCCTATACCTCTGGAGTGCACCTTTTTACATGCAAGATGTGTGTAACTCTCACTCTCAGTGTGGTTGGGCACAGTTCATGCAAATGCCATGTCACAATGTGCACCCTGCAAACATGTTAATTAGTTTCATTTATCTATGCCTAATATTCATTAAGTTATCACCTTCACCATAAAGAGACACAGCATCAACAGATTTTCATCATCAAAACCAAAGGGTGGCAGAAAACAAATGGGCCAAAATGTCACATAGCAGATAGTATAAATGGCTCAAAACCACCATAACTTGCCACTAGCAGTTTGTTGGCTTATTGCCCACAACTTTTTTTATATTTACAATAATGTGGGGAGCAATGATAGCTGGGTTTGAGGTTAACCCATATGGCTACCATAGCTCATTTGAGGTTAGCACTGGCTTTAAGATTTGTGATAAGTTCACAACTAGACATATTCTTTTCAAAATCTGGTGGAAAATGTTGAGAAAAAATTGCTACATGAATTAGATGACTAAAGAAACCTTCAGAAGCATTGCTAAAGTAAAAACTAAGTAGTGGAAATGCTTAAGGTGACATTCAGTGTTATCAAGAAAAATATTAATATTAAAATTGAATAATTTAATGAACAAAAACATTTTGGAAAATTAACGAGATGGTTTAATATAACAAACTTTTCTGCTAGTAACTTTCATCTTTCTCAAAAAAGCTTAATAGCACTAAGATCAATAAAATTATTTGTGGTCATATTACTAAAATTGTTTTCATGAGTACAAAAATGTGTTTCACGTACACTCGGGATTTAAAACCTTGAAGCACTCCACACTACATACTGTTGTCTCTAGTAGGAATGAATATGCTTTGAGATAAACATATGTACCCAACCTTGTCCCAAATGTCATACAGATAAATTATGCAAAATAATGAAGATAACTAAATTGATCTAACTAATCACTCTTCTTCAGATTTAAAATAGATTTTAACAAAGCATCACTACCGATAGGCTGTCATCATTTCATATAATATTGCAAATAAATACCAGGATAGTGTTACAAAGTTGGCAGATTGTTATCAGCTAGCCTACCAACATCATTAAATCCATTACCTATCTATTAATTTGCCTACTCTTCTCATCTTTCTACCATTCCCTCAAAGTTAACAGTCACCACTGTTAACAGATATTCCTTTATGTTTTCTCTAATCAATGACCACTCATTAAAATTTCACCACTGTCAAGCTATCAGCTTATTTTTAATTATTTCCTCCTAGTTTTGAAATAAGTGATTTACTTAAAAGCTATGAAAAAGTTAAAAAATACAAATATGTACACCATATTTATAAAAGACTATATATACTGTATAATGTCTCCACCTAGTGGTTACATAATACAGTAATGGCCTTTGCTCTGTATCTGAAGTTTTGTTTTAAAAATTTTCAACAACAGTTTTATGGTTAGGAGGAGGAGGCTGGGAACATGCACTGCTAGGAAGAAGCAGTATATATACGATAATATTTCTTTGCAGAACATACTTTCAGAATCTCTTGACTATTTTAAATAAAAGATCAACCGAAGCAAAAATTCACCAATTTCATCTAGATATATAATTATTCTAAAAAACAGAAGTCTTTTACTTTTTGTATTATAATGAGAGCTTTTAAAACTAGAAAGCTGTCACGCTGAATTTTGTCAAAATATCCAAGGAAACAAACCCTGTTCAGTAGTCATTTAATAATCACCACAGACTTTTGTCCAACATTAAAACAACCTCATCAGTCCTAAAAAATCTGTCCAGGTACTTATTCTTCCATAAATTTTTTTGCAGTAGGTTACTATGTATTATTATTATTATCATTATTATTAGTACACTGTAGTAGCAAAAATAGGAGTATTGATTAAAAAAATATATTAGAACTCTAATATATTCTTTAATTACTTTTGTCATATTCATAATTCCAAAATGATAAATTTAACAGTGGTTAGTCCTACTTTCTCTCAGCTCCAGAAGACTGATGCAAATCCTTTGTTTACATTTGTGTGAGAATGAGTGGTGATTTAAAAGTGACATGGTGTGAGTGACTGTGCCATGAGATGAACCAGTGTCCTTTTTAGCGTCTTACACCCAGGACTGAGAGGACAGACTCCAGTTTGCCACAACTTTGAAAGTGAATTAATCCTAGGTTCAGGAAATGGAAGGACAGAGAGATGTACATAAACATTTATGCAAATGTTTTCAAATGTTCAGCTTGGTATTAGTGGTAAATTAATTAACTACTAAACTGAACCCTTTTTCTCCCTTTGAGGTAGAAGAGGAAAAAATGCCTACATAAAATGTACAGACTCTTAAATTAGAAAATAGCAATTTTGAGATCTTAAATATTATATTATTAAAATTATTAATTCATATTAAACAATATAAAATATGTTTTAAAAGAAGACAAGCCAAATCTCTAACTTGAATGTGAAGGTCCAATACCGTTTCAATGACAATGAATGTTCAATGATATGTCTACGGCAACTAATTGTTACGCTATCTACTGTGAAACATTTTACAGCAAACACAAAGAGCTTCTGATACAATTAGTTTAAACTCTCTATTTTGTCTTCAACCCTTTCTACAATTGCAAAATTTTTTTTAAAGCTGTACTTACAAAAATAGTGTACTGCTGGTAGGCTCGCCCTTGGAAAATTTGTCGCCAATGATTCTGCAGTAATAGGGTGAACTTGGAAAGGGGGTTAAGAAACAGTGTAGTTCTTGGTGTAAAGAGAATTGTCTGCAACTGAACTTCATCAAAACCAAGGCACAGGTTATTTGCTTTCACTGCACCAAGGGGTCTGTATATCCTGTCACTATTAGGGGAATGGGTGTGGAGGTGGTACACTGCTACAAGTACTTGGAGGTCCACATCAGTGACAAGTGGGACTGGTTTCATAACACAGAGAAGTTATATACTGCACTTGTACAAAAGGGCAGAGGAGACACTTTTTTCTTAGAAGACTGTGCTACTTTAATTTGGGTAGTGATACTCTTAACATGTTCTATAATTCTGTGATAGCCAGTTTTTTTTGGATTAGTAACATCACTTCAGGAGAGGCCCAATGAATCAACAAGCTAATTAAGAAGGCAGGCTCAGTTATGGGAAACAATCTTAAGCTCTTAAAGTTAATAATGGAGGAAAATTAAGGCAAAACTGACATCCATTACGAAAAATACTGTATATCTTCTCTATGACACACCATTATTGAATACCTTTAGCCAACAAATAGTTGTTTTAAGAAATGCTACTGTTGTTTCTTCACACTGGCAATTTAACTGCTTTTTCTTCTTTATTGTAATTCTCATGTGTGTTGGAGATGAGTTGTTGTTGTTTGTTACATTTCTGTTTTTCTTGAGCTTCTGTAAAATCTAAATTTCCCCTTGGGACAAACAAAGTCTTTCTATCCATCTGTCTTGTTTGTCAGTCTATCTAAGAAGAGAAGAGACACAAACAGAGATCCAATTTCATGGTACTTCAGAGAAAATAAAAGGAAAATCTCACCTGGAACAAAGATAAAAGGACACTTTTTTAAAGCTAGGCTTAGGAGTGGAAGTAATATTCTTCAACAAGCATGTGATGGTCAGTCCTGTTTGGCTCAGCCTGTATAAGACTTATGTAGCTGGCATCCAAAATGTGTAAATCAAGACATTGTATTTCAAGCGATTGGCATGACACAAAACACCACTTCAGTAATGAGGAACCAAATGAAGACGTGAAAGTACCTTCTACATACAATTACGCAAATGTCTACATACCGTTTTATTTCATGACTAAAAAGGAGTTGCTCAACAGAAGTGGTTCAAGTAGATAAATGACAGTAACAAGACCAGGGCTGAAAGCCTTACACTGTATTTGAAGGTTCACTGCAGTACAAAGAGAAAATGTTGAACTTTTAATTTAATTAACATGCTAAAACATGTTCAAAATACCCAGCCTCCTTAAAAAGTGTTCATTGCTTATGAGGTTGTCACCTCCGCAGCCTGTACTCCAGTACCTCTGAGGAAAAGTTATTTAAAAGAGCACAAATTTCACCCATAACAAACAATTTTTAAACATATATTGTTTATAACTGTAAATGATACCTGGGCACCTTGGTAAAAATGCCTTTGATAGATTTTGTACTTGAGTCATCTGATCTGAAACTATATTTCTTAGACAATCTGGACGCTTGGATAAAAAGATACACTACACTGTCAAATGATTACTAGGATTGATTGGCAAAGTTCGACAAACTGTTTTTTGCAATGAATTTGTTGGGTTTGCTGGAGACCACGTTTGTTAAATTATTATGTGGCCAGTTTAGGTACATTTTGTACTCTTTATTCACGGGCCCCGTGACACTTTGCGAGACCAGCATGGCATCACAGAGCTATAGCAGCCATGTTGGATGAGGATCGCACATGTGCAGAACTTTCAGCTATCTCAGGTTCTGTGGGTATGCACAGTACACATACATTTTTGCTGAAATTATGAATCTCAAACAGATATATATTGCCATGCAGAATACCAGCAAAAATCAATCACTGCTGGCGAGTATATAATTCTGACCCCTGTGCACTCACCCACTTGTCACCACAACACATTGTTAAGAGGACATGCTGGCTGAATGCCTGCGCAATTAGTCATGCAGGAGTCAAAACAAACTTTAAAGGAACCTGAACCCCCAAACCCAGAATCAAAAAACACACGAGACCCTGTGAAATAATAACTAAAGATTTATACGATTTACAAGGCACTTCTATCTTCTTGATGAAAGAAAAAAGTGAGAAACATCTGCACAGATAGATCAGAAATAAAGTGTGTGCAGTGAAACTTCAGAAACGCTGCATGGCATGGCTAATCAGTGCCCTGAACATGCAGTTATTTATTTATTTTTACTTATTGCTGATTTGTGACTTATTTGTTGTATTTTATTTGTGGTGTGGTGCCCGGCGGGCATTCATGCCCAGCTGGGATGCCCAGGAGGACCGGAGGAGGGCTTGTGGATCCTCCGGAACACAAGGGGGCGTCCTCCCTGGTTGCTGTGGGGACCACGGGTACAGAGCTTGGAAGCTCATCCCTGTAGGGGGTGGTGGGGAGTGTTGGACCTCAGTACTTGCACCACACCGGGAAGTGCTGGGGGGAAGAGAATTGGAGACACCTGGTGGACTTCCGGTTTCACCGCTGGAGCTTCCGCCACACAGGGGTGTGGCTACAAGCCCTCACGATGCAGCTGGAGCCCTTCCGGGGTGAATAAAAGTGGCCGCCATCCTCCAGTCAGGGGCAAGAGTCGGGTGGAAGAAGGACGAAGCTTGCTAGAGAGGAGTGGAGGCGGTCCAGAGACTAGAAGGCATTGTGTTGTGGCCAAGGACTTGAGGGGTGATTGGTGCTGCGGCACTGGGTCAGCGCACTGTAAATATGATTAATAAACGTGTGTTGGGTGAAACCATCGTGTCTACCTGTCTGTGTCCGGACTGTTCCCCACAGTGGTTATCATTCCATATGCACCTTTTGTTGTTTGAGGCACAATTGTGCAGTGGTTAGTACTGCTGCCTTACAGCTCAGTACACATTTTTGGTCACAGTAATCATCTAGCATAGTTGTTAAGATGCTTCCCTAGCCTTTGGGGAGACTTAAAAGGCCAATGCATAATTATAATCCACTCAAAACAGTTCCTCCTTCCCCATTGACCTCAATGAGTTCAGTGTTCTGTACATTTCGCCAAACTCGCTAAGAAGCAGACTCCATTGGGTTTGCTCATGCCTATCGTGTACCACTTGGTGGCGAATTGTGTCAGGCAACCAAAAATTAACTGAGTTTAGTTTGGTAATATCAAATTAATATCTCTGAATGATGAAGAGCTTTACCCGTATTTTAAAGGGAGATTACAAACAGGAAGTTTGCATTGACGCAATTCAAGATCTAGAGGTTACCTGCAAGAGACTCTGGCAAAAAGGTGCACGAAACCTATAAAAGCAAGTTGATCAACTCCGGCAATAGCATCTCTAAATTAAACTGAGGAAGAAGCTGCAATAATGGCTAAAACAAGGGCACATGTGTGAGTGGGAATAACTTATGGGCAAAACCCAAGAGGTTCTAGCAAACTGTTCAAAATTTCAAGAAAAGTAGTTGGGATGTTGCCCCAGATGTTGAAGGCAAAGGTAAAAAAATTGTATATTGTTAGGAGCTGGAAGGACAACTTTGATGAACTCATAAAATTCCTGACCCAAATGAGGTTGAAATGAATGAGAGGTGGATCAATTTCTGTCAAGATTGAGAAACTTTCCATAAGCAAGGCCATGAGTGCTTATTACATCCAACTGGAAATTCTGAAATAACTGGATATGTTTGTTTTCTATATTGATGGACCCTTGTAATGTTGGAGGGTATGTGGTAAGAATATCTTTGGATGGCCAGTTTCAATTGAAAGAAAAAAAACCTACAAATTATAACATAAGAATAATTTAGGCAATATCAACCCTGAAAAGTGTGTCAATACTATTCACCTAATTTTTCAAATAACAGTAAACTGAAGATCCTAAAATAATTACTCTTTACCATACAACATGAGAATTTATTCAATGTATATACGGTTGTTTATATGAAGAAAAACTGTAATATTTGTGCATAATTCACCCTTAACAAGTTCCCAATGTTGCTATTGAATTCATTTTAAAACCTATCAGTCCCAAAATCAACCTAGTCACTCTTCTCTGGACTTTTCCTAGTGCAGCTAAGTCTTTTTGGTAACGTGTACCAAAACTGCACACAGTATTCCATGATGATGCCTCACAAGTGTGTTCTATAGCTGAAGTGTCCTCCCTACGTCCTTCTCATGAAATGTTCTTTACAAGTTGCAAAACTTCCATTTTTTATTCAAATTTAATACTTTTATTTACCATGTGTAATACTTTACATTTACTTACATTCAATGGTTTAAATATGTACTCACTTACCTCCTAAAGCATTTTTGCATCGATGTTATTTGGTCCTGGGAAATTGTTGTAAAGAACGTCCACTCTGCTTTCAGTTATGATACTGTGACATTAACAAAGGTACTTGAAAGCTTTACTTTCCTTTTAAGTAATTTTAAAATTCCTTACCTTTCAGCACGCAACACTCCACTATAGTAAGGATGATCCCAGGGAAATAGCTCCTAAAAACAAAAACATAACTTCTTAATTATACATATTACAAAATATAAGTGACTTTGCTATGAACATATATTGTCTGTAACTAATCATTTTTTGAACCTGAACAAACAAACTATAATAAAGAGGAGAGTTGAATCTCCCTTCTAATTTGGGAAACATTATGGCAGAAATTTACAAGCAACTCAGAGATTACTGGTGTGTGGCGGTAGGTTCTAGTAAATTATATTTTCGGAGATAGTGCTAGATAGCTGTATATGGCTTAGAAAATGCCCTGGCTAAAAACACTTCTTTCAAAGACCAAAAGTAGTGAGGTATGGTTCTACCGAATTTTACAGTTTTATCATTATACAGAGAATGTCCTTAATGCTGAAGAGAGATGGATAGCACTGAATTTACCTATTGCATCTAGCTAGGAAGAGCTCGCACTACCTTTTCTTTATATTTTCACATTTCAAGCCCAGAGTTCACAGAAAATTCCTTTTCAACACACTTTATTCTTGGACTTGAAAGAACAATACAAACATGATAAACTTCGCTGTTTCCTGGAAATGAAAAGGATGCAATGGCATCTCCATCAGCACTACCAAGCTTTGTGAACAGTCTACAGCAGGGGTGCCCAATACGTCGATTGGAAAGGTAGTGCAAATAGATCGCGTTGCATTCAAAAAAAATTTTTTAAATGTTAGTCTATCATTTATCCTACCTATGGCATTTGCCGCTTGATTGCCAGTCTGAGATCTCTTTTCTTCTAACATATGGATCATCCCGCACGCACAAACGCACAAGCTACTGCAAAACTCCAGCTATCTAAGTGATCTAGTTAGCCTTCCAAAAAGAAGGGATATGAAAAAAAAATTGGTAGGGGGGGCTGGGCATGTGGAATTGGAAGAGGAATTTTATTTCTCACAATGTCACAATCGAAGTGCATTTGTCTGATATGTCAATCTATCATTGCTATTCCAAAGAAGGAAAATGTGGAAAGGCACTTTCGAACTGTTCATAAAAACTACGAAACTGACTTCCGAAAAGCGATTTGAGAAAGAAAAAGGTGAGGAAACTAAAATCGCAGTTAATCAGACAGCCGTCATTTTTCACTCGGCTGAATTCAAAAGCAAAGGCAGACACCGAAGCATCGTTCCGGGTGAGTCACTCGATCTTTAAGCATAAAAAGTCCTTCCAAGATGGAGAGATGATAAAAGACACCTTCCTTGAGATGGCTAGGGAAAAATTCCTGCTAAGATTTCGAGACCCATGGCCAGAGATAAAGGAGTTTCTCCTTGTCATTAAACATGCAGAATACAAGCAACTTAATGACGATCAAGGGCTGTTAGACTTGGCATTTCTTAAAGATCTGACCAACATGATGAATGAGCTTAATTTACAGCTGCAAGGAAAAGAGAAAACCATGGTCAATATGATTAGCTCAGTTAATGCTTTCAAACAAAAAATGCAACATCTGTCCTCAAAGCTGCAGCGCCATGATTTGGGGAATATCCAAAACCTCGCATCAGAGCTGGAGACGTAATGGAAGGCGTGTGTGCAACTTGACAGCATACGCTACACAGAGCAGATTGAAAATTGTCTGTCAGACTTTGACAGACAGTTTCAAGGCTTTGCTTGAGCCAATCACTACATTTATGTGCTACCCATTTAGGGAAGATGCTGAGGGTGATTCACTCGCATCAAAAATTGCAACAATGTTTCACCTAAAACTCCTCTACAGTGGAGGATGAGATTTTGACACTACGGGATGAAATTCACCTGAAGTCTGGGGCTCTTGGACAGTTTTGGAACTTACTCACAGAGGAAAAGTACCCAAACATAAGGAAATGTGCTACCTCTTTGACTGCATTAATTGGCTCTAATTATTTATGCGAGTCAGCCTTTTCCCACATGAAGATTATTAAGTTCAAATACCGTAGTGACCATAAATGTATTTAATTGTTATTGTGCCATAAGGGTTATTCAGTTATGCAAGGTACACCAACATATATTTTATATATAAAGCATACTCAGTGTATGTGTATGTATATATATATATATATATATATCTTGTTACACACGTGCACATGGGAGGCAGCTAAAGGGGTTGAGTAAGGGCAATTCCAAATCAGATCGGGATGTGGCAGAGCGCATGGACTCTTTTTCTCCCTTTCCTGTAGGCCATTCACGGGAGATACCACCTGGCCCTCTTTACGTCACTTCCGGGTCCAAGCCTATGGAAGAGGACCTTGCCAGCTCCGGCCCCTGTGATGTCACGTCCGGGCTCGAGCCTATGGCTGAAGACCCCTATGAGCCTGACCCCTTTGATCTCACTTCCTGTCTTCCCCTTTAAAAGCCTCCACATTTTCTCTATTCCCTCAGTTTTGTTTTGGACTCAGTTTTGTGCATATCAGTGCTGTTATACATTTTGCAACTTTGCAGCCAGGATACCAATATACAGGTGGCTGCCCCAATCCTTTTTATGACTCTTATGTCTGTTTTTTGCGACAATATATATATATAATTTTTAATGTAGGTAGATCATTTTCACCTGGTCATTTTAAAAGTAGCTCACAAGCTGAAAAAGTGTGGGCACCCCTGGTCTATAAGATACAAAGCTTAGCCAGGCAGTGAACCCAGTGTACTGCATGAGATATAGTGCGAGTCATGTGACTTTTCATGTCAGCCTGCAGCCCCATGCAGTTGATCCTACTTAAACCAGCCCTAGAAAACGAAAGACCCCTCTGACTCATCAAAATATGTGCAACTCCTTGCACCAAAATGTACCTAACTGCCATATAATCCAATGGTTCAGTACTCATTGAGAATCTGGTGACACGGAGTAAGATCCCACAAAAAGAAGTGTTGAGGGCTCTAAGATTTAATTTAAGCATTACATAAATCTATAATTTAAATTTATTAAAAATCACATTCAAACGCAAACTCTGACAATCAAATGTATATTAACTATTGTTTGTTTTACTTCACAGCAATTTCAACATCACTTTATTGCAGAAACACTACATAACATTGCAGCATTTCACCGATAAACTTTCCGAACATCACTTTTAATATAAGCTTTTTTGTATCTGTAGTTTTACAAACTACTATTTAATAACCCCAAAGTAATTCAGTTCAGGAATGCATGAAGTGCCAGGACAGGCTATCAGTAAACAGGAATTTGAGTAAATGAATGAGAAATAAGCAGGTCTTCAATTCAAAAGCACACTCTCATTTGTGCACGATTTACATGGAGATTGTCCAAAAATGTTTTATGTAACACATTTGGGATGTTGTAAGCATATGCTTGGATTCTTGACATTTGGATTGTGAGACACAATCTATTTGAGATTTTTTCATTGATGTCTTGATATTATTTGCTGTTTATCAAGCTGGGTCCGAATAAGCCCATGGTATAAGGAAGCTTTTTATCTTTGTTCTCAATGGAAATAATGTATTAACAAAATGAGGCGAGTATAACATATATAAATTCCAATATTGCGTGGAGCATTCTTTTATTACTAATAGTCTATCTTGCTTATTACTGATACCCATGGAAGGAACAAAAAGCAATGTGTCCTTTAAATGAACGTTTTGTTGCGACAGATACAGAGAACTATCTAGAGTTACATTTTTGTAAAAGTTAAAATGGAAGATGTTCCATGTGGCTGGCAAACATTATTAATGCATCAGACACAAACTTTCATATATCTCAGCTAAATTTCAAGTTCTTAACAGTAGCATGTTAAAAAAATAGTACATCAGAAACAATAAACACTACAGTCTAGTTTAACAATGTGTTGACTGAAGCACTGTTTCCATCAGTCCATCAATAATCAGCAATGAAACCATTGCTGTGATTTTTCCACCCATCCATCCATTTTCCAACCTGCTGAATCCGAACACAGGATCACAAGGGTCTACTGGAGCCAATCCCAGCCAACACAGGGCACAAGGCAGGAACCAATCCCGGGCAGGGTGCCAACCCACCGCAGGACACACACAAACACACCCACACACCAAGCACACACTAGGGCCAATTTAGAATCACCAATCCACCTAACTTGCATTTCTTTGGACTGTGGGATTTTTCCTTAAATTGATATTCATATACTGCAAGTGTATGTAATACTGTTATTTTATATAAATATATTTAGATTACAATTATATACTGTCACATGCGTGCACATGGGAGACAGTTTAAGGGCTCAGGATTTGGTAATTCTCCACCAATCCAGGGGGTGATGCGGTGTGATTATGCTCTCTCTTTTCCTCTCTCTGCACACCAGAACACTGACAGCTCTCACGTTAACGATGTCACTTCCAGCGTCCATTCACCTGGACCCACCTCTTCCTGCCCAGCACCCATATGACCAGAAGAACCGCCATCTTGGACAGTCTGAATAGAACTCTAGTCTACGGAGACTTGATTTTGGATTTTCACGTGCTTAATTTGGATCAAAGCTGATTTCAATTCTACAGAGTTTTCCTTTTTGTAGAAGCATGCAGAGCCCCCTGTCAGAAGTAGCTTCAACTCCCACCTCCCGGCAGAACTTCGACCACGTCCCGAAGGAGGTGTAGGACATTGAGTCCAAATGGGCCATGTTCCGTGCCTCTATTGTTGAGGCGGCTGACCGGAGCTGTGGCCGTAAGGTGGTCAGTGCCTGTCGTGGCGGCAATCCCCGAATCCGTTGGTGGACACCGGCGGTGAGGGATGCTGTCAAGCTGAAGAAGGAGTCCTACCAGTCCCTTTTGTCCTGTGGGACTCTGGAGGCAGCTGATAGGTACCGGCAGGCCAAGCGGAATGTGGCTTCGGTGGATGCTGAGGCAAAAACTCGGGCATGGGAGGAGTTTGGGGAGGCCATGGAGAACGACTTTCGGATGGCTTCAAGGAGATTCTGGTCCACCGTCCGGCATCTCAGGAGGGGGAAGCAGTGCAGTGTCAACACTGTATATGGTGGGGATGGTATGCTGCTGACCTCAACTCGGGACGTTGTGGGTCGGTAGGGGGAGTACTTCGAAGACCTCCTCAATCCCACTAACATGCCTTCCAAGGAGGAAGCAGAGTCTGGGGACTCAGAGGTGGGCTCCCCCATCTCTGGGACTGAGGTCACCGAGGTGGTCAAAAAACTCCTTGGTGGCAGGGCCCTGGGGGTGGATGAGATATGCCCGGAGTTCCTCAAGGCTCTGGATGTTGTAGGGCTGTCTTGGTTGACACGTCTCTGCAACATCGCATGGACATCAGGGACAGTGCCTCTGGTTTGGCAGACCGGGGTGGTGGTCCCCCTCTTTAAGAAGGGGGACTGGAGGGTGTGTTCCAATTACAGAGGAATCACACTCCTCAGCCTCCCTGGAAAAGTCTATTCAGGGGTTCTGGAGAGGAGGGTCCGTCGGATACTCGAACCTCAGATTCAGGAGGAACAGTGTGGTTTTCGTCCTTGTCGCGGAACAGTGGACCAGCTCTACACCCTTAACAGAGTCCTGGAGGGTGCAAGGGAGTTCGCCCAACCAGTCTACATGTGTTTTGTGGACTTGGAAAAGGCATTCGACCGTGTCCCTCGGGGAATCCTGTGGGGGGTGCTCTTTGAGTATGGGGTACCGGACCCCCTGATAAGGGCTGTTCGGTCCCTGTACAACCGGTGTCAGAGCTTGGTCCGCATTGCCGGCAGTAAGTCGAACCCGTTTCCAGTGAGAGGTGGACTCCGCCAGGGCTGCCCTTTGTCACCGATTCTGTTCATAACTTTTATGGACAGAATTTCTAGGCGCAGCCAGGGTGTTGAAGGGGGCCAGGAGGCCAGGAGAAACATTCTTTAAGAAACTGTAATTGGACTAATTGAATAAGCTCATAAAAACAGCTAGCAGCCATTTGCTGCTACTGCTTTTGAGTCTATGTCATCAGATATTTACCTAAATCCATCCTTCACTGTTATAGATCAGAAATTCGGGTGAAGTGCATTGTATTTTTTTTGCAGATAGTTGTATGTATAATGTATAAGGTGTATGTGGAAGTGTCTGTTTACCAGTGGCAAAGATATCAACCAAGTTGTTACCCTCAATGTCCCCCAGGCCACTAGAGCACACTGGGGGTTTGATTCACGGGAGTATTGGGGAGGACAGACAGTCTGGCTTTCCCCAGTCATACTACACTGCATTGAGAATTCTATAGCGAAATCTAGTGCTTCTAGGGGGAGCTCTTTTAGTGTACTGTACAGACCTTTGAGCAATGGTTGGGTAACCAGGAAACATTTGTCCCAGAACAGTTTTCTGATATGGGCTTAAAAGGCCCCTGCAGTCAGCATATAAGGGGCTTTAGAGTTGGGATAAAGCCACTGCTAAGTGGTTGGATAAATCAAGGAGGCTGGAGGTGAATTAGTATGGGAGGAATAAATGTAAGAGCTTGTGTTTTTTGTTATTTTAAAGCAGAACATAAATCCTTTTTTTAAATTATTTTTGGTAGTCATTTGGGTTCAGGGTCAAAGCACGAGTGCCCCTCCTACAATCCACACAAGATACATACACGAGTAAATGGATCTTGCAGAATACAGAATGAATCTATGTATTGAACCGGTTTACTCATGTTTTAACATTAGTGAGAACTTCAGTGTTTTGTAGTAACATTTAGGAACTAGGTCTGGATAGAATATACTCAACCAAACTGTATCAAACATAAAACTATGAGGAAAAATCCATGGAAATATGGAAGATATAAAAAATTCACATAGATGGAAACTGGAAAAGAATTTCACCCTGAAGCCCATACTAAACATGATGCCCACCAAATCACTCATTTATTGAAAAAAAAAGTGTAAAAAGATTTCATATACAATATGCATTTATAGTTTGGAAAAAAAAATCAACTGTAACTTGAAATAGTAATGATTTTTACCATTTTTATATTTATTTTATAGGTGTTTCTCAGAAATACCATAGTGCTTGAACAAATAGGAATAAATATATTTATGGGGTTAATAAAAGGCAAAATAAGCACACTGGATTTATTAGTTGCACTGTACAAATTACTTACTGGATTTCTTGTGTTTAACTTCATTTTCATATCCTTTATCATTTTAAAATCATTTGCTGCTCTGTAATTTAGAAATACAAACAAGTTTAAGTCTTTTTTTTGTAATATTTCTAACACTGCAATAATATCCTTGAAATTGTTGATTTATTATTTACAAATGATAAAGCACGCCACTTACAAATGTCTATTAAATCAGAATGAGCTACACAGTTTCTGATATAGCCCATGGGTTCAAACCAGTAGACAGTGAACAGATCAGATATGTTATGCCAATTTACGTATGTAAGCAGATTATTTATTTATAATAAGCAAAAAATAAGTAAAGTTTATTTCCTTGAATAAAATTACACAGCATTTTGTCTGTTTAATTCTTCATTAGGCATGAGGTGTTTTTTTTATTTACTTACATAATTTCAGTGGTACTTTAATTATCACTTTTACCATTTGTATTACCATTCTGCACTTAAACAACTGTACATGAGAAAATGAAATTTAGGTACTCCAGAGACGTGGTATAAAATAATAATAATAAATAAACATAATAAAAAAACAAGGGGGGAAAACAAATAAATTAACTGCAAGACATGTAACACAGCAGCACATACATTTAGGGCATATAGTCAGTAACGCAAGTGGTGCTAACAGATAATTTAACAACTTATGATGAGAAAACTGTTCTTGAGCATGGCAGTGATGGCTTACAGGCTGTTATACACACTTCTGAAAGCCATGAGTGTGAAATGACATTCAAAATGGTGAAGGGTCTTTAATGATGGAGACTGCTCTCCTGACACATCACTTTCTGAAGATTCTCTGGATGATGGTCAGTGTAGTGCTGTTGATAGACTGAGCTGTCTTCACTAAACACTGCAGAATTCCTGAGTCGGGGACAATGCAGTTCCCATACTGTATTATAATTCAATATTTCAGGATGCGCTCAAGAGCATGCCTATATACTGTAAACCCTTGAAAATATGATATGGAAGTCCAGCTTGTTTCAGTCTTCTCACAAAATTGAGATGCAGTTGTGAGCTCTTCAGAAATGCACCAAGTCAGAAACCATAACCCTGTGAACTATCTTCACCACTTTGAACCATTAATACACAAGAGAATGTGGATGACCCAAATCTTTCTAAGGTCAATAACCATCTCCTTGGTCTTTTCAATACTGAAAAACAGGGTAATCAGCCTAGCACCAAGCTACAAACCACTCCACTTCAACTCTGAGAGCAGATACATTGCTGCTTTTTATACTTTCCAATAAATTAGGTGATGGAAGCCCACACCTGTGGTTTTATCATCATGATATTATTACTGTGGTCTTTAATAAAACAGTCATGGTTTAGTACAGCACAATGTAGTGAGTTGAGCAGGCAATCATGCAGTGCATAAATGTTCAGCATTACTGTTGATTCTTACAGACTACAGCCTGTTAGTTAAAAGGTCCAGAATCCAGATTGACACTGATGTGAACACATCTAGAATTAACAGCTTTTGTACTAACTATTTAGGGTTGATGGTATTAAATGCTGAAGTAAAAATCTAAGAACAGCATTCTGACATAAGAGTCTTTACATTCCAGGTGGGTCAAAGCCAGTAACTACAGCAGCGATGACATCTTCCTTAGTACTATGTTGATAGACTTACTGGGTGTGTGTCTCATTCAGGTAGATTGACCTAATGATTGCCTGATAGTGGCAGTAATGATTGACATCAAACTCAAGCAAAGAAAATGCAACCAAGTTTCATACAAAACTGAAGCTATTACATTTTTCTCAGTACTAATGAAATGAACTGTTGGTGTTCAGTCTGGATAAAACCATTTGTTGGTGTACATTCAGAACCACTGCGTTTTATTCTATACAGTTTCCATAATATATTTTTGCTATAGGTACCGATATTATAGATAGATAGATAGATAGATAGATAGATAGATAGATAGATAGATAGATATTATTGACTGGTTCACAGAATAGATCAGTAACAGAAATATAAATTTAGTATTTGCTATTTCATTTCTTTGAATATTTTCCACTTGGTAGTCTTAGCTGCGATAAGAACTGCCATGGAATCAATGATACACTATTCTCCTAATACTTGGGTCTTGATGCAATATACTGCTTTTTATGCTTTCCAACAAATTATGTATTGCAGTTCAGTTCTACAGTATGTTGCAATCAAATGTGCAAAGTGGAAAACACTCTCAGGAGTAATCTGCAATAAGTATAGCAGCAAATCTCCAAATCAGTAACATGCTCTCAAAAAAAAAAGATTTATTTAAACAAATGTATTTATATACCAATTTTTAATACAAATGATGTAGCTCAAAGTGCTTACATAATGAAGGAAGAGAAAAAAAGACAAAATTAATAAGAAAATAGAATTAGGGAATAGTAATTAACACAGAGTAAAAGTAAGGTCCGATGGCCAGGGAGGACAGATAAAGCAAAAAAAAAAAAAAAAAAAACTCCAGACGGCTGGAGAAAAAAATAAAATCTGCATGGGTTCCAGGCCACGAGACCGCCCAGCCCCCTCTAGGCATTCTACATAACATAAATGACATCACAATCAGTCCTCATTGTATTCAGGGTTCACATGGAAGAACTTGATGATGACAGTCATGTGGACTTCTGGCCTTTAATCCATCAATGTAGGGACATCATGGTGCTTTGATCACAGAAAACCATAAGAGAAATGGAAATGCTCTAGTGAATCAGTGAATATGCAGGATACACCACAATGAAAAAAGACAATCTAGGCAGGCCTAGGAGTCACCTTAATCTAACAAATTGTAAGAGATTACAGTTTGATAAGGTATGGACATGTCCTCACGTGATCCAAGGGTAACTTCCTAACTACTCTTGTAACTGAAGCTAAAAAGGTAAAGGATCACGCATACAATCAATAAAAAATGGTTACTAACAATAAAATAATTTATTAATTAGATGAGGTCAATAACAGGGATACATAAAACTGAGACATCTGGCTGCAAAAGTAGCGACCCAAATAATTGTGATAACCATCACTTAGGGCTTTGGAATTTAGTGTTTTATGTCCTTGATTCTATGTGTTTTCTTCTTTTTGAGTCCTTGCTATTTTTATCATCAGCTT
Organism: Erpetoichthys calabaricus; assembly: GCF_900747795.2. Classification (NCBI taxonomy): domain Eukaryota; kingdom Metazoa; phylum Chordata; class Cladistia; order Polypteriformes; family Polypteridae; genus Erpetoichthys; species Erpetoichthys calabaricus. Next base: position 59,613,344 of record NC_041397.2, on the reverse strand, counting down.
CAAATATTATGCTTACTCATTTGGATTCTGTACTTTTTCTATAGTACTAGGGTGTTGTACAAATTTCTGGTAATATTCTTACCCACTCTTCTATACTTAATTGGCATATTCTTCTTTTAGTCATTATGATTACAATTCATTGTCACAATTTATACAAGCTATAAAAAGCTAGGAAGCCAAGTTTTATTTAAATTTATTTATTTAGATTATGTTGATTGGCACTTGCAAACTGTCACTGTACATCAATATAGGGGTGTGTGCATGTATGTGTGTGAGTGTTTATGTGCATGTGTGATTAAGAGTGGTCCCAGTATAGACTAGAGCCCTGCCCAGGCCTTTTTTCAGCCTTCTGCCCAGTCCTGGTGAGATAGAAAATGGCCCGCTGGCCTCCACTATCCTGAAATGGTTTGAGAATGTTACAGAACCTAACTAATGAACTTAGTCCTTTAAGGGCTACAGTGCGTGCACAGCCCTTGAAAGCAGCTGAATATTATTCCATACGTACACCTTCAAACTTGTTTATATATTGTAAAGAAAGTAACATTACAGCCTTACATGGCCCATAAATTAAACTCAGCTGGACATGTATATGTTCAATACAATTATTTTCACAACTTATGTTCATTAAGTATAAAAAGATTACACAAAGTTTCTGACTAGTGAAGTGTTTGATTTGTCTAACATAGATATGTTTTCATGAAATCTACACAACTTAATCAAATCAAATATATTATAAATAACAAAGTGACTTCTGGCAGACTGAAGTAAAACCAGTTGTGGAACCCTTCCACACTGGTCTTCATTTCTCAAGCTCCAACGATGCCCACAACAAGAACTTAAAGTTATAGAAAGTACTCCTGCATTTGTGCCTTTCGTAACACAGGCAGCGAGTAAAGTACTGTAGACTGAAAGTGTACTTTATTGAGACTAAGATAATGGAAAGTGCAGTATGTACAGGTGCACCCAGGAAAAGAAGTGTCAAAACCTTTTCAGATTATGGACAGAATATGAGGAGTACAATATGCAAAGTTTGTTATATTATTATGCAAGAGTTGTCAATTTCAGAGCACACATACTGCTTTGGCAGCTTTGCTGAAAGTTGGGCATGTTGGTAAGCTGATGGTGTGCACAGCGGTATGTTGTTCACTGAAGTATTTATAAAAGAAAAATCTGAGAGTTGTTAAAATGTTGCGTCTAAAATCAAAGCATTTTTTCTCTCTTAGTTCCTACCAGAGTGGCTACAGGAATGTTTGCTTTCTGAATGTATGTGTCTAGGAGTCTAATTGTTATTCAGGTTGTTTTTGTGATTTAGCTTATTCTTATACAGTAATCTGATTCTGAATGCACATTTTCATACTCTAGTTGCTTAATGTGAGCACAGTCGGGATCTCTGAATTTTTGATGGACTCCAACATCACTGCTTCTTTAAAAGCCTTTAATTTACAAGCAAGAACTTACTTTCCCATAAGAGTATGTGGAATCCCACAGCAAAAGAAAATCCCAGGAGGTGCTTTTGTTGATTCCCAAATTTGCATTGGGTCAAAATAGGAGCCTGTGTTACTGTGCTTTTTGAATTTGAATATCCAGGAGAGATTTGGGGGTTGGGGGGGTGTGTGTGGAAGTTTAGTGGGAGCAGAGCAGCTTAGCATTGTATGCAAAAGTATATTAAGTGATCGTCTTGTGTTTTGGGGAATGGTTTCTAGCTGTTGTGAATTTACTTTAAATGAGATTTTCATGTTTAATATGAGAACAAAAACACACAATCATGTTTTTTTGGCCTATATATTTTTTCTCGATGAGGATTAGTGTTGGATTGATGTTTGTAAGCATAAAACATAAAGTAGTGGGGCATCTCCATCATGTTAGTTGGCATTCCAAATATCTGTTCAGCAATTTTCAGCTGCTATAATTTGACAAAGTTCTGAATTGTGTTTAACGCTACTTTATGCTAAACAATTACAAGATTTCTGGAATGTAAATATCCCTAGCTAATACTGCATCCTATAGTTAATGCGGTCTTCAATAATACTAATACATCAAAACATAAGTTAAAACAGTGCATACCTATCGTGAAGTTTTTCAGACAGTAGCCCAAGGAATTCCATGACAGTCTCTAAAAAGATAATAAAATATCTATGAAGTTCCAGATATTTATAAAGAAAGTATAATGTTTACGTGTACGATACCATTTACCTGGTGTCTTTGCCATAGTGCCTTGAAGAGCTCTATGTGCAAAGGAATCATAGCCAACCAGTTGAGCCAAGTCTTTCCTACATTCCAGTAGCTCATTTAAACACCACATTTGGTCTGGATTTGGATAAAGAAAAATTCTGTAGGCAGCTTCACGTACCTAAAGGTGTATTATAGAACATGTACAGCTGAAAAACTACAAAAATGACAAGATTATAACCCCATCCCACCAATGATTAACTGTCATACACAGAGCATATCGGTCACTTATGCTGTCTGAGTCTTAGTTCTAACACTTGTATCATTAAATATTTGGGAAAAAATTAATTACTAGAGGCTGTTATAAAAACAATGCAAGATTATTAAACTTTTAACAAGTAAAGAAATACAGTGGGTTGAAAAAGTATTCGACCCCCTCTGGAAAGCCACTGTATTTCCAACTTGCATCATTACAACCTATAGAAATCACAAATGCAGAGTATCACAATGAAATTTTATTTCTCTGTGTACATATTTTGAAACATTTAGAGCTTGGTGAACTAAACAAATGCAAATTGACAATAGTGTTGTGAAAAATGCTGTTGAAAAAGTAATTGACCCCTTCACATGAAACACAGTCAATACTTGGTAGCATCACCCTTTGAGGCAATAACTGCTTGCAATCACTTTGGATAGCCATCTACAAGCTTAGCACATCTGGATGGAGGCATTTTTTCCCATTCTACCTTGCAGAACTGCTCCAACTGGGCAAAGTTTGAAGGCTTTTGTTTGTGAACTGCAGTTTTGAGATCACACCACAAATTTTCAATCAGATTCAGATCTGGACTATGGTGGGCCACTGCAAAACCTGGATCTTCTTTTTGTTAATCCATGCTTTGGTTACTTTTGCACAGTGTTTCGGGTCATTGTCCTGCCGAGTGTGTTAGTGACGTTGGTTAGCTGACGTTTGAAGGTGTTCTTCCAAAATCTGGATATACTTCTTACTATCCAATCTTCCTTCAAAACGGTCAAGGGACCCACTGCCTGCCCTAGAGAAGCAGCCTCAAAGAATGATGCTCCCCCAACAATGCTTGATGGTAGGTATGGTGTTTGCCAGATCATTGTCAGTCCCTTCCATCCACCAGACAAACGCCTTTGTGTTGAGGCCAAAAAGTTCAATTGTGGTCTCATCAGACCAAACTAAATGACTCTTGTAGGACTCTTGTCAAGGTGTCTGTTAGCAAATTCTAATCGAGCTTTCAAATGACATTTTTTTAGTAATGGCTTTTTTCTGGCAACACTGCCTTCAATGTTGTAGTCTTGTGCACATCCACTCCAGCTGCAGATACTGAGCTTTGCGGGTCACTGAGAGTCACCTTAGGATTTCCTCTTACTTCTTTGACTAGTTTTCTTGACATTTTTTTGTTATTTTAACAGGGCAGCCTGACTTAGCCCAGTTTACTATGTATCCAGTTGTCTTCCACTTTGCTATGATCGCCTTCACAGTGGATACACTGAGGCTAAAGTGTTTGGCAATCTTCTTGGCACCATCGCCATCTTTAAACTTCTTAATCACAGTGGTTCTCAAGTCTGTGAGACTTTGAGTCATTACAAAGTTCCCTTGTCTTCATTTTTGTCAATTTTTGAGGTTTCACTATATATACTACTTGTACTGATTTCTCAGTTGTATGTTCATAAGAACTGGCCTAAATAATCACTTATTGACCAGCTAACAAGCTAGAGGATTAATTGCTTGATTGTTTACACCCGTTTTCATTACCCTTAATGGATCGTTAACAATTTCCAAGCTATTAAGGGTCAAATACTTATTCAACAGCAGATTTCACTGATATGTTCTTTATCATTGCAGCATAATTTGATTTTCAGGATTTTTGGTGAAAATTTAAGGTCAAAGAGGCCCAATTTATATGTAACAGTATAAAACTAAAGATGCATTTTCAAAGAAAAATAATACAGGTTAAACAGGTTTAAACTTTGTCTAAGGGGTTGAATACTTTTTTCAACTCACTGTATTTCCATGGAATGATACTGTATACAAAAATACAATTCTGGAAATTATTAATTTTCCAGTTTGTGTCCAACAATTACTGTGAATTACCAAATGACTAAACAGACTGGTTAAGTTTGCTAAGATTTTCATATCATAAAGACTGAAATAAAATAGAACAAGTTCTAACTTTAATGTAGACTTTATCACAAGAACATCAGACACATTGGAATTCTTGTTTTCTTGCGTATGATAAATAACTAGAAAGACTACTGTACTTTAAATACAGAAAAACACAAGACAATACAGCATACCCTACAGCCAATCTTGGCTTTACATACCAGATCATCAGGCGAGTCTGCATACAATCCACCTATCTGAATGTAATTTCCATCAAGATGAAAGCAGTGCCGAATGTGATCAGGTAATGCTGTTTTTTCAACTTTGTTAGGAAGGTGACAGCCATAAAGAAATTCATTATTCAGGTCTAAGAGTTTAACATTTAGACTGACAGCCTTTTTTCTCTGGGGGGGAAAAATGAAGTACATGAACTTAAATAAGGAAGAGGAAACTTAAATAAGGTAGGTCAATAAAAAAGTCTAACTCTGTAAATATAGTACACTAGAATGCTAATAGGACATTATTAATACTTGTGTTTTTACTGTACTGCTCCTTTTGGACTATGATGCTATAATAAAATCTTGTTTGCACTATAAAGTGTATTGTGATGATGAATACTGTTAATAGCTCTACATAAAATAAAATGGAGTGATTGTATAAATAGCATTCTGGAAAAAAACTTTATTGTACTTTTATAATACCATTAAATTACATTTACACCATGAATAAATAATAACAATCATCAGATTTTTTTAATTTATAATAAAAAACTATGAACATAGAAAGTATGCTGTCTGGCAATACTGTATTATGTGTTTCTCTTATTTCTGCTTCATTATATTTATATAATACTTTACATTTATTTAGGTTGTCTAGTGATTAGCTGCTTAAAAGAAAATAATACCATGGGCTTAGTAGTCAGTATAACCATGTCCAAAGGAAAGAGACTTATTACAGGGAAATAAATAAAAAAACTGAAATAATAAACTATTACTTTTAGCAACACAGTTACAAAATTATTACATTTAGAAATGTTTTAATTTTGATGGTCCATTCCCATTGTGAAAAAATATAAACAAGTACCTTATATTTTATAACAATCAAATGTTTTTAATGTTTGTAAAATAGAACAATCAAAATATTAAAAGGGTCAGACTTGGAGAAAGACAATGCATATATTAAGATGACGAAAAATACACCGTAAAATACTTCCGTGCAAGCTTTTCAGTCCTTAATGAATGTGGATTTTATTCAAAGAAGTCATTGAATAAACTACTCAGTTCTGAGCAATAATTAATGAAAGTCTCACAGTTCAAGTAGTGAACGATGCACAGTGAATTGAGCGCAGATTATTTTAAACAAAAATAGAAAGTGTACACTTGGTATTGTCTTTTTTTATAGCTGCTTGCATATTTACATAAGAAAAAATGTGTTTAATTGGTAAAATTAAATGCCCCAAATAACAGAACCATTCTATTTTTCAACTCACATACCAATTAAGCAAAATGTTTAGTGATTACCTTGTCATTGTCCAGATGAATTCCACTAATCTCAAAATCAAACATAAAAAGCTCAGCAACTCTCCTAAAAAAATTTTAAAAAAAAAAATCACATTACAGGCGATTCCCAGAGTACATCTCTGAACTATTTTGCGCCCTCTAGAGGATTTAACAGTTGGTTGTTATCTTAGAAGTTACACTAGTGTTGATGGCTGGCTCTGTAAAATTAAAATGTATAGGTCCTTCAAGAACTGTTACAGCCATAAAATGCAGACCTTTTAAGACTCTACATGAACTACTGCTATTTAGTTTATTGCAAATAAAATGTGATTTCGGCCTCTGCCACTATTCAGGCTTAATAAAAGGTAACACAAACAGAAAATTCATTACACATATTCTGTACCCGTCTCCAAAAACGCATTAAATTTAAATATATCTCTAACACATTTAAAAGCACAAATATAAGAGACAACTACAACCAAAATAAATGGGAAACAGGGTAGTTTTATGGAATGTGTCCACTTTTACTCTATTGGCATCATCTAGCAGCCGCAGCAAGTTGATAGTTTCATAGAAAACACTGCACTAAAAGCTACAGCAAAGCTTCTATAAAGAGCAGTCTCACCATGCTGTTATTTTTATTATCTTTCTTCAAACTGTAGCTACTATATAATAATTTAATTAAAATAATCTCCAATTTTCTCTTTGACTGTCCAACATTTTATCATGTAGCTTGTCATAAACCACTTATTAAAATGGATTAAACTAGCAACCTTAGACTTTAATGTTCAGTGTCTTACTCACTATACCACTTTACACTGCTTGACATGCAAGCATGGACTGTATTACACCCACATAAATTTTAGCACTGCATCTAGGTAGTCCTCTTTTTTGAAAAAACATAGTTTCAGTTTTTTATTTTTATTATTGTTCTCTGTTTCTGAATACAAAACAGGCAGTAGATGCCATCCATTCTGATCACAAGGTTATCAGATGCCAATTTTTCTACATAATTATTTTTTCATCCCTGCTAAAGTTACAATGTGATGACTTTATTGAAGCAATGAATTGTTTATAAAAGGATTGAAAGTTATTATCTTAACAAAGGCCTAGATCTGCCAAAATGTTTAATATATTATCACCGTGTTTCAGGATCCAAACAATTCATAAGTTCCTTGTTGTCTAGAAGATTTTTCAGACTTCTGTATAAGTCTACATTTGTGTTTAGTCTGTGAAAAAAATGAGTTAGAAATCAATATAAAATCCATTTCTTCAGTAGCATAAAGGTTAATATATACATACACTCCCTCAGCCTGGCTCACATATGATACTCTTAAACTTCTAAATGTGTTAATTCCAAACCACAATAATTCTTTTATATCTAAAATGCTTACAGTATTTTACATTTTAAAATCACAAGTATCCATATCAAACAGACAAGTAGGAACACTTTTAATGTCAACAGTATAGCTTTATGGGTACACAAGAAAAAAGTAAACAACAGTTATTCAGCTTGACATAGATATGGCAGATTTGGTCATCTGTTATCTATTAATAGAATGAAATGCCATGTGCTCAAAGCAATTTTAAATGTGGTATGATTGTTGTTAAAAAACATCTTTTAAACTGTGGTCAACTTGAGATTATTGCTGACTACAGTATTTAAGAGTTCACCAAGAATGGTGTGAAAAAAGTATCTAGTGAAAGGCAGTTCTATGAGCACACACATCCTAGTAATTAAAGTGGTCAGAAGTGAACTGTCAGACTTGTTCATGCTAACAGAAAGGCTACCAATACTCATAAGAGCAGCTTTTTACAATAGTGGTGTGTAGAAGGACATTTCTAAACACAGATCTGCTGGACCTTGCAATGGATGGTCAACAGAAGCAGAAGATAATGCCAGGTTCCACTATTTTAAGCTAAGAATAGGGAGCAGATTTGAAAAATGTCACCTGGTCTGATAAATCTCCATTTCTGTTGTGGCATTGCAGATGGTAGTCTCAAAATTTGGTATAAAGACGAATCAGTGGCTCTATCCTGCCTTTTGTCAATGGTACTGCCTGGCAGCACTGATGTACTATAAGTGTGGGGAATGTTTTTTTTGTTTACGTTAAGCCTAATAATACTGTCATTTGAATGCCACCACACACCTGAGTACTTTTGTTAACCACATGCATTAATTTATGGTCACAGTCTACTCTTTTTCAAATAAATACAGTAAAACTTCATTACAATGTACCAACATTTCCAAGCACTTGACAATAAGTTCAGTTTAGTTCAGCACATGCACCAATCACAACCCATTAGTGCACCTTTGGAATAAGATGGAACAGGAAGTTTGCAGCATTAATGCATGACCAAAATTCTAAATGAACTATGCACTGTCAACATAGACCAAAATCCAAAAGTGATGTTTCCAGCACCTTTTTGCATCTATGCCTCTAACAATTCATGCTGATTTGAAGACAAAATGGAAAAACTAGTACAAGATGGGTGAACCTAAAAAAGTGCCAATTGAATTTAAAATGAGCACAGAGTACAGGCAGATTCCAACAGCTATAATCACCCCCATTTCATTTCATGAGGAGGACAGAAACATTAACCATAATAATGAAAATTTTGTCAAAATAATAACAATATCTTAAAGCAAAACAAGCAACAAATAAAATGGCATACTTTTCTACAACAGTCCCAATTTTGATGCAGGTTTTTTCTGCAGCCTCGCGATAGGCAGAATCTGGATGTGCAACTTTAACAAAATCAGCCTAAGAAAGAAACAAAAGGACAGAACAGACAAACTATTAAGATCAGTTGTACTGAAAAAATAAATAAGTCAATTATTTAAGCAAATCAGGCGTCATGTACCTAAAATGCAGACAATAAAACCCCAAACTGTCAAATTTATTCATAAGAAATAATTACGTGCTTAAAAGGCCATACTAAATTTCTAAACAAACAATGCACAAGTTAAGTTTAACAGTTTATAAATATAAAGTAATAGTACAACAAAAAATGTTAATGTGGCAACATCGCAGTGGATCAATTTACCAAATCAGCCACACGACACAAACTGTCTGAAAGCTGATCAAAGGTCTGTACAGTCTGTGGCCCAGTGGGAACAGTGCAAGCTTTTTCCACCAGTCGCTCGGTTTCTTTTAAAGCTCTTTCTTGGGCTTCTTCAAACCCTGCGGGGGAACTGAGCTCTGGAACTCCAAAAAGGCCCTTACAAAAAAAATAAAAAAAAATATTATATATTATACATCATTCACATTGATTATCTTAGACATTAAACCTAATTTGAAACATCATGGGATTTTTTTTTTTTTGAAAAAGGGTTAATATTATCACTTCATCAATCTATTATTTAAACACACTTATTCTCTGGCAGAGTCACTGCAAGATGCACCCTGTCCCAACAGAACTGAGTGCATGTAAGGGACTACAGTAGTCCATTTGAAGGCAAACTCAGATTCATACTTTTTAAGACAGACTAACAAAATTCAAAATACAAATTATTGAACTGCAAAGACTAAAAATATAATCATATTCAGTTCAGGTTATAATGGAAAACATTTATTTTAATAAATGACAAAAAACAAGTGAAATCCTAAAGTAAATAATACTTTCTGTTCATTGATTAAAGTAGAGTTGCAGAGGAAATGGAGCCAATCCCAGCAAGCATAATGTGCAAGGCAGGAACAATAACTAGACAGAGTGCCAGTCCATCGCAGTCCCACACACACTAGGGCCAATTTATAATATAACAATATAAATATGAAGTAATAATTTGTATTTATGCTTTAAAATAAGGTACATGCTATTTACATGTATATAATATAGGAAAATTCTTTCTAAAGTAGTAACTTCACTTTTTTAACATGTTCATCAAAAGTATTCTCTCTGTCAGTTGAGCATTTAAAATCCTCAAAAAATGTGTCAGGGACAGCTCAGATCTAATGGCCTGCTCAATATCAGTGTAACAATTAAAGTTCTAAATCCACCCATTTTCCAACAAATTCATTCTCCGTTCATGGTCATTGGGGCTGTATCCTATCTTAGCAGCATGTGACGTGACCCTGAGGAGAACTCAGATCCATCGAAAAGCACATTCACTGCAAACCTACACAGTCTCAGTCAAGAGTTACCAGTTAACCTGTCAGATACCTTGGCAATTGATGAGAAAACCCACAGAGATACATAAACAATGTGCAAACTCGACACAGAGTGTCCAGCCCCAGATTTTGAATCCATGACTCTGGAGCTGTGAGGCAGCAGCACTAACCATAGTATTGCCCCATTTATGAAAATGAGAAAATAAAACCCAAGACCTCCATTTCAAAACAAATAACATTTCTTTAACACTGAAAAGGATTAACATCTCTTCTAGGAGTATTTATGGTCCTGCACTTGAGGGTTGCAACGTCAGGCTTTTATTCTCTGTATCCCTGACCAAAGCCAGTAAAGTTTACAAATAAATGGATGGTTAGATTACTGCGACATTGTGTTCAATTTACACAATTCTTAAAATTAAGACTGTGCAAAAATCCAACTTATATAGGAACTATAGCTAAGATGTTGGACTGTAAACCACAATATTTCTGAATCAATCCCACTCACCATGGGACGATGAGTTAGGGCAGCATTTGGGAAAACTCAAGAACCATCCTGAATGTGATGCTTGCCTACTATATGGCACACCCACTCTCTTATCTATTTACTCACTGTATAAACTCATCAAATATAATTTTAGGACAAACCAGGGATGTAGCCCATCTCAACATTACTGAGCCCAAACCTTTACAGAAATCTGCCGAATCACACAACACATGTGAATTTCCCCTTGGGATTAATAAAGTATCTATCTATCTATCAACACACTCATATACCTCCTCTCATCCATACTGATCCAATTAAAAGTGGCCAAATGAATCTGGGAAGTGGGTGGAACCCAAAGTAAACCACGTACACATGCAATTTGTATGTTCACCTCAACCCAGACCATGTCCTGGAATCAAAACAAGACTTCAAGAGATGAAAAGGCAGCAGTCCTAAGCTCTAGTCCTAACTACTTAAAGATAAACACATTCTCATACTCATAATTGCTAATTAACCTAAGATGTGGATTTTTCCACATCACAAAGATACACAAGCACACAGGCTACAGAGTATGCCTACTCCACTTGAAGAATGACCCGATTCAAATTCACGATGCAGGATCCGTTAGCTACCATAGCTAACCATTAAACCACTCATTTAAACTTAGTATACTTTATAACAAACTGCCATGCCAACCAATCTTCACACGAACATTTATTTTGCACAAAGCCAGTCTTTTAATAAAGGCGAACTGTACCAGAAAAGAACGGTCATTTAAACCGAGCGCCTTATTTATTTTATTCGGGCATTGCCATTTTACACTTACAACGTTTTTCCTCTGCAGATCCACTTTTCTGTGTTGCCGGACATTGAACGCCGTCCCGACGGGCGACCATGAGGTTGTTACATTTCTGCAAAGACTTTTAACGCGGAAACGTCTAACATTCGTCCACAGACGGTGAGTAATAATCATTTTTATTTCTGCCTCTTGAGAGAAAATATGAAAAGGCGAAAATCCAGACAACTACCAAAGAACACCCGCTGGCACCTTTTAAGCCGAGTAGTTTCTAAAGTGCATTTGTATAATTTCAGTAGGTTTACTGAAAACAAAAACTTTAATAACATACATTAAATCTGGAGTTTACTTTATCATTTTTAAAAACAATTGTGCACGTGTTATTCTAAACATGCAAAGTTCAAGTCGCACCTCTCAATACAGGAGGCAGACATGTTGAATAACTAAACAAGCATCCGACAATTACGATTCGGCAAAATTACATAAAAATTATCAAATTTAAAATTTCAATGATTTCCTCAAAATTTTAGATGTGCTCGTTTTTTTACTGTATGCATTCCATTTTAATACGTACTTAATGCTAGCACGCTTCCTCTAATATGAATCTGCTGATAATGCCTCCGCTACAGATCTACCTCTTCGTCACCGCATTTCCTCAAATATAAGCGCACGTCAATTTTCATGCGCGATAACGCGAGACAAACTTCTCACACACAGCACAGCCATCATCAAAACCAATTACTTTATTTGAAACTTGTGAACATTTAAGAGGTGATATTATTTGCATTTTATTGATTAAACAATTCTGACAGTTTAAGGTTTTCTTTTCAAAACCTGCCGTGTACTTTACTAGTGTGGATGTCCCCTCTTTTGCTCAAAAGCTTTAAATTAGAGTAAGCTGCCCTAATTCGAGGTGTTCATAAGAAATGCATGTCATGATGTAGAAGTACATAATAAACAAAAATAGTTGTGTCGAATATTTGAAATATTAAAATGTGTGCATGTTAGGATTACCATAGTCTACGTTTGCCCAGAAATGTCCTCATTTTTTAGGTGCCTATCCGGGTAGATTTTACAAAACTATCATTTTGTCCAGGTTTTTCAACACTGCGGCCCACCACTCTCAATCAGGTTTAGTTTTTTTCAGTTCACCTCCTATTTTAAAGTATTGATTACTGAACTATTCTTAACAAACACCAGATGAACCCACAACAGCAAAATTTCAAGGGGGCCAGCACCACTCCAAACACTGGTTTGGCGAAAAACTGCGAGGGGGATCCAAAGGTAATATGGTAACCCTGTTCAATTTAAATGTTTAAAGCCTAAATATTATTTACTGTAATTGAAATTTGTCATTTTTAACCCTCTGATGCAGGTCCACAGAGGGTTAGAGGTTAGGTTAGGAGCACACGCTGATACAGCGCATTGCCGCACCCACCACACGACAAACCAACCCAGGATCCAGATTAGGACCTGAGTTCAGCCATACAATGGGTGACACCTCAGCACCACACTAGTTCAGATGGAGTGCAACAGTGTGAGGTTTTTTTATGGTGGCTGGAGTGTTGATTCTGCCACCAACCCCCAAGTTTTTCCCTGCAGGTTGGAGGGCCCACATGCAGGGATGGATGCAGATTAATGTCATACTTAGGACAGATCAATTGCAGGTTAAGGGCCTTGCTCAAGGGCCCAACAGAGCAGAGTCCCTTTTGGCATTTACGGGATTCGAACCAGCAACTTTCCAATTGCCAGTGCAGAAGGGTTAGATCCCTAGTAAAGAATCAAAAATAACATCATGTACATAATTTCTGTCCTTGAAATAGTCTTGAAGTATACCTCACATGCTAATGTTTCAGGTGTGACTGTTAGAGGACTAGGACCACCATCAAAGAATCAATAATATTGTCATATCCGGGATCAACAACCTATATTACTGATCACCATTTTTTTGAAGTTTAGTGAAAGCGAGTAACTTTGGCCCCTCATTATAGGGGGTGAACCCATTGGATCGGTTTATGGCATAATGTCAAGTCATTCTGATTGCTTTGGTTGATGGCATCTATTGGCTTACTCTTTATCATAAGCGTATCATTTCCTGCCCAAAATATGGCCTAAAAACGATGCGTTAATGAGTTAATGAAATACAAGATTTGACTCTTTGCAGTGTCCATTGCAGTCCCACAAATTAAGCTTTACCTGTGCCTTTGTGGACTGTGATCTTTCAGTAACTGTAATAACACCATGTTGTCCTACTTTTTAAAAATGGGCACATGACCTCAGTCTGCTAGTTTTAAGTCACTTTCACCATATTTTTTCCCAACAGTAGAAAGATTTATTAATACTAGATCAATACCTAGTGCTTGCAGCTCATTTTGGCAATCTCATTAATCCCTGTGGTTATAGCAATTTCATTACACCACTGACCTCAGCCAAATAAATAGAACAATTGCAACAGATGCTTGCTGCAATATCTGCTAAGCAGAGGTTGTCCAGAGATGTCCACTGAGTTTAGATATTACTCCACATATTTCTTCCACCTCTTCACAATGTTCCTCTTCAATGTCAACATCTCTATAAACTACTGAGGCATGGTATTTGTTTGGCATCAGTGTGGGGCTACAATATATACCACATTTAAAGTGATAAGAAGGAGAAGGTTGTGAATTTGTAAAAAGGGCCATGAAAGATGACATCTGAAGTGAATGTTGGTGTCTGGTATTTTTGCACTGCTTCCAGGGTTAAATTGCCTTTACAGTTATTTTCTTCAGATTGCAATTGCCATACATTTAGTCTCTCCCTGGTTCTAGTTAAAGACTTTACACACAGTTCCACTTGGAGTACCACCTAATCCATGGAATGGTTATGCCCTATTTTTAAGTGTTGATTATTATTGTCCATATTATTTCTTTACTTAGGCAACACTAATCACACAGCATGCTCCTAATAGAATCTCAGGACACGAAACTCCTGTCTACACCCCACATAGAGTGTGGAAAGCAATCATCTTAGCCAAGTGACTTATGTGGCTTTTGACTATAGGGTAAGGTATTTCATGCAGTGGGACTTCTTCATATGTGTCTGGGGAACATAACATGTATTAGTCATTTGTTTGGAACACTGTCCTACAGGCAGCGACCTCTGAAAAGGATTTTGGGGCTTTTTCTGTTACACCATTCTCATGCTTCAGCAATAGTGCAGAAGCAAATAAAAAGGAAAATAAAATTTTATTTTTTTGTGTAAATTGGAAAATATAAATTAAGGCTCATTATGTGTAGATGCTATAAAGCATTAGTAACACCAAGTATGGATTCCTTTACTTATGCTAAGATTGCACAAGAAAGATGAACAAAAAATAAATTGGGGGGAAATTTAACAAATACGTTGAATTGAAGTTGATGTCTATTAAACATGGTATCTTTTTATTGTCACTGAAACCAGATTGTTAATCAAGGTCAAGAGTCAAAATGAAACAAGAAATCAAAGTCAAAATGTTTTTTCTAATAAGAATATAGTTTGAGCACTAGCCTCTTGTGGGTCTTCACAATAAAATTTGGACATTTGCTTAATGTTATGATCACATTAAGAGGATGTATGGTTGTGAGATATCCCCAAATGTGAGAAGTAATTATCAAAGTCAAGGTGCAGATTGGAGTGAAGAACATGGGAGGCAAAAGAAGACAAGCAGCCTAATCAGAAACACAAAGTAAAGGCATACAGAAAAAAACAGGAAACATGTTCCTAGCACTAGTCTTCTCAAAAGTGCCTTGTAAAAATTGTGCCTCTAAATATCCCAAAAATTCCAAAAAACAGAACATAACAGAGATGATGTCAGGGTGATGCAAAGTATCAGAAGACCAAAAAGGAGTAAAAGGTAGAGCATCAAACAAAGCAAAAAACAGACATTATGGCCAGGAAATCCTAGATGGATTGGCAAAATGTCTCCAGTACCTTCAACCCTAGACAGGCTAAGGGATTTTGAAAATGGAAGAATGGATAACAGTTATTTATGGTTTATCAGTGTACTACAATTTTAAATAAGACCTATCACCTATAGTATAATAGGAACATTTTTTGCTTAGTATAATTAAGGTTTTCTTTGTGCCCTTGTTTATGTCACGTAGCAGCTTATGTAGGCTTATTTGTGATCATTTAGGTCAATGTATTACTTTCCAATCATGTCCTTCATTCTCTGTCATTCTGCATGTGAGTGTTAAAATCTCCTATTAAGAGTGCAGAGTCATTGGCTGGTACCCTTTTGAGCATCAATCCAATGATTCTAAAAATGGATGAATATTCTGAACAGTTGTAAGGAACATACACACTAACAGCTGTTCCCACTGTAACATTAAGTCATATTGAGATGACCCTGATGTCCAGTGATATAAACTGTACAACACCTAGATGGCTGCTTATGAGTAACCCTTTACTTGTCTAGGGCCTCTTTGGTAGTGAAACTTCAGAGTAAGAAGAAGATCTTGTTAAACTGAGAAGCCTGGTTCTAGGGCTGTATTAAATGAGGAAGTGAGCCGTACAATATTTATTAGACCTTTTTTCAATATTCTAGGACCTTCCACAGTACAGAAGTTACTATTCATTCCACTCAGTGGCATGGGAAGATGTTTTAGGGATGTATTTGATTGTAATTATGTGTTATTATAAAAGGCAGGTATATGTTGCAGAAATACACATAGAAATCATTTATATTAACCATTGTAGGAGGAAGAGAACAGGATCCCAGCTGGGAAGGAAGATGATTTATTACCCAGATGGGAGGCCAGTGCAGAACAACAAGCAAATTGACCAGCAGGAAGGAGAAATAGTTTTGTGCCCGGCCAGTATGATATAATAAATGGACCAGCAGAAGCCAAAAGTCGTAAGCTGTTCCATTCCCCATATGCCTAGTGGCATAGGTTTTCGTTTTGCAACCCAGTCGGGACACCCACAGGAGTGCTTGGGAGATGGAGTGTGGAAGTACAGCCCTTTCGTGGTCCCTACATACCGATAGAGGATACTGTTAGGTGAGGACCTCTCTACTTTCTTTATTTCTTGGATGTGCTTCCTGGTAGACATGATGTGACACTGGAAGCATTCCCGGGGCCGGCTTAAAAGGAGCCCACTGCCTCACACTGGAGAGTCAGAATCGAGAGGCACTGAGCAACACTCAACAGAGGTTGGAAGTAGAAAGAATTGTGTATTTATTGTGTAACTGTGGCTGATTTTTGGAAAAGTGATTGTTAATAAGTACTTTGTTTAAATAAATATTGTTAATTTTATCACAGTAACATGTTGGATATAACAGTGTCTTGGAGTTGGGGCTCAGTGGCACCACCTTGTGGTCACACCATGTACAATAAATTGGACACAAATTACTGTATGTGTACATAAACAGTTCATGTTTTATACAAGCTCTTCAAAGAAGGAATTTACGAGAAAGTGCAAGAAGGTCATGCTAAAGTAATTTTCAAACATCAAAGGCTTTCTTTATCAGGAGTAGACTACTAAAACAAACAAGCAATGAACGCCTTGTAAAGGTACGGTATGTGTTGGCTAAAATATTTAGTAGCATCAAAAATTATGGTTTTGAAACATTTCCTGCACAAAAAACAGTGCACAGTTCCTAAAATTATTATGATAAACTGCTATGCATAGCATGAAATTTAATGGTGTGCCGATAAATGGTGGGTGCAGCATCATACTGTAATCTGCACATGCTCCCACCCTGTCTGATAATTGGTCCATGAATTGTTTTGACGGGTGGTGCTGACATTTATGTGTTATATCATTGTTATCTTTTGTGAAAAAATGTGAATTTTGTACAAGGTAAGTTCCAACCTTGAGCCCAGTACAAATGGGATATATTCAGGCTCCTGTATTCTAGTAGTCATGATTTTAGATATATGAATGAATAAAATTATATTTGAATAATCTGTGATACATTTATGGCCATGAACTACTGTGGTCTTCCACATTCAGTATGTAATTTAGTCATTTCTGCTTTCATTTGCAATGTCAATACACAGTCATGATTGGCTGTGGGGGTGTGTGTGTGTTGTGGCAGACAACCAGGGATCCTGCCCCACCGGGACACCAGGAAGAAGGACGGACCAGGAGAGGGGCACTATCTTTCCCTGGGCGTAAGAGGGCAGCCCCCCTGGATTCCATCAGTGCCACCGAGATGGAGCTGGGAAGCTCAACCCTGCCAGGACCCGTGGCCACCACCAGGGGGCACCTGGACGGTCCTGGGGCCCTGGAGGACAGCACTTCCGCCACACCAGGAACTATGTACGCCCGGAGTGCTTCCGGGTGCAAGGGCAGCACTTCCGCCACACTAGGAAGTGCTGCCAGAAGACCATTACAGAGCACATGGAGCACATCCAGAGCGAGATAAAAGAGGCCACCACAGGGTGCATGTTTTGAAGATTTGGAGTCCGTGTCTGTGTGTGCCGAGGCTGGTCTTTCACAGTGTGTGTGTGTGTGTGTATATATATATATATATATATATATATATATATATATATATATATATAATATAATATACAGTATATATTGTGATGGACGGCCGGCAGCTCAACCCGGCCAGGATGCCCAAAGAATGGAAGGATGGGGGAAGGCAGCTACTCTGGAACACTGCCTCCCCCAAGACGCTAGATGGCGATTTCCCTGCAGCATAGTGGTGCCCCAGATTCCTGCAGGGCACCATGGGATCTGGAGTTCGGCTTCACAGCCCTGCTGGGCACCGTGGATGCCGCCAGAAGATGCTTCAGGAAGACCTGGGGATTTCTACTTTCTGCATATGCCGGAAGTACTCCCAAGTCACAGGGACGGAAGCCCCAAAGTACTTCCGGGCTGAAGAAAAGTCAAGTTCTCCATCTGACCCGGAAGTGCTGGCAAGTCATGTGGTCAGAAGGACAGAAGCATTTCCGGGTCAAGGACTATGTAAAGGACTGCTGTGAACTCGGCAAGTGAGCCGGAGTTGGGAGGTATAGGACAGAACTTGCTGGAAGGTGTGGAGGAGAGAATTGTGCTTAATTATATGCCTGTTAACTGTGGCTGTCATGCTTAAGGGCACTGTTACAGGTAGAAAATAATTAAAATATCTATCTAAACATATGTATTCTTTCAATAAATTTCCTAAAGAAGAACTTTCAACCTCATACCAGTATTTATTAGCAGGAGTTTTATATTACGTCTGAATCATTTTTAATGGGCGGCACAGTGGCGCAGTGGTAGTGCTGCTGCCTCGCAGTTAGGAGACCTGGGTTTGCTTCCCGGGTCCTCCCTGCGTGGAGTTTACATGTTCTCCCCGTATCTGCATGGGTTTCCTCCGGGTGCTCCGGTTTCCTCCCACAGTCCAAAGACATGCAGGTTAGGCACATTGGTGATTCTAAATTGTCCCTAGTGTGTGCTTGGTGTGTGTGTGTGTGCCCTGCGGTGGGCTGGCGCCCTGACCGGGGTTTGTTTCCTGCTTTGCACCCTGTGTTGGCTGGGATTGGCTCCAGCAGACACCCGTGACCCTGTAGTTAGGATATAACGGGTTGGATAATGGATGGATGGATGGATCATTTTTAATCATCTCTGTAATGTTATTTTACATAACCCTAAGGTACTCCAGTAACAGTTGCCACCCCTTCCCATGCCTATTATTTCATGTCCCAAGAACCAATTTATAGTGCAAAGATCAAGCATTTATGGCTTCATCCTGTCTGTCAGCTGACTGGCATTGTATCAGTCTCCCATCCATCACCTTGTGATTGGTTAGCCATCATTGTAGTTTCGCGCACTTTCTTTGGGTTGAGCCCAAACATACTACATGAGTCACCCAGACGCTCTCACCAGAAACTCTAATTCTAGGCCTGACGTCAGGAGTGTGTCCTAGTACTCCCTATTTTAAGTATGGTTCAACTGGTTTCATTGGCAACAGTCATTTAGGCTTATACTAAATGGCAGTTTATCTACCACCTCTCCTTAAACCAATAAAGCCTAGGTGATGCTGCAAAAACAAAACTTTGTTGGAGAAAATCTTGAAAACATAACAAACATAAGGGGGAATGAAAGTTCCAAACAGAGGATACCTAAGGCAAGAGTCAAATGAGGGACCAGACTCTAAAGGGTAGCAATTCTATTTGATGTACTGATGTCACAGAACTTCGGTGGGTTGGCACCCTGCCTGGGATTGGTTCCTGCCTTGTGCCCTGTGTTGGCTGGGATTGGCTCCAGCAGACCTCCGTGACCCTGTGTTCGGATTCAGCGGGTTGGAAAATGGATGGATGGATGGATGTCACAGAAAGATTCAAGTTTTAAAAATATACCTGTGCTCTGAAACTGAACCAAGCGGGTGCAATTTTCAATAGACCAGCCTGCCACATGATAAATGAAACTTGAAAGCATCTACATTAGCAGTTTAAAAAAGACTAATGCATCTTGTTCTTGTGGACTGCAGTATTCCTGTACTTTGAAGCCAGACATGGAAAGAGGAAAGTCAACAGCTGACAGAGGTAGTACATAGCCTAGCATTATCACAGAAAGCTATTTGAGGTAAAATACAATATACTGATAGTGTCTGTACATTCAATGAACCATGTACACAAAAGCTCATAATTCTCAATTTACACATGTCAGAGTGGCCTTTGAGCATGATCAACCTTTAGTTTGTGTCATGTTACTACACATTTGAGAGGAAGTATTGCTATGTTGTATACCAAATATGGAACAGACACAAATTCTGCAAGCTGTGCATATGTACTACAAACTATCACAAGTCAAAGACATCAAAAGACAGATGAAGCCTTTAAAGCCAACAGTAATGTACACTATGTCATGTGTAGAAATCTAAAAGAGAGGACACAAATAAAAATCACCTTGAATTTGGCATTATTAATGTTGAAATAAGAATATTCTTTCTGTGTGACAGTAATTTTTTATCCAGCAAAGCCACAGGACTTCATAAGGTAAATGAACAGCATATCAATAACCTTTACTTTATCAAATGTAGACAAACCAAGAAAATACAGTCATTCATGTTGAAGGAAATGTCTTGTGTAACATCACAAGCCATAGTCAAATCTCAAATCTGTCATGTACTAGATAGATAGACAGATAGTGTAAACAAGACAAAGAACAAAGATTAAGAGCTGGGGAGTCCACCCTGTATAATGTAGCAATAACAGACAATAACCACAAGTAATCATTCGAGACTGAGTCAATACAGACTGAATAAGGCGTTGGTGAAGGCTTTGGTTTTATAGGTGGAGAACAGGAAGGGGTGAGATCCCAGGCAGAAATGAAGTCTGCAGGAGGGTTGATGTAGAAGCGGAAGTGGGTGGAGTCTTAGCTGGCCTTTCCTTCTGCTGATCTGTGGAAGAGGGAGAAAAGGCATTAATACCGTTCATCAACTCTTGGCTTTATTTGTCCCCAGGAAGAAATTTGGCTTTTTACAGAAGATTTTTAAGTAAATACATACTTAAATAGGTAGATAAATAAATATACACTCACTTTGGTCTGAACAAAAAAGAAAATTAAAAAGAAGGAAAACCTCTGTCCTGGCAGTCACAGTCACAGTGAGGCATTATGCGGGCATATTGCTGTTGGTATAAAGGAGCCCCAGTAGCATTTCTTTATTTGTTGGCTGAAAGTCCTCAGTGTTAGTGGGTCAGAGGGAGGATGTACAGCATTGTTCATAATATAACTCAGTTTTATTTTAATTCTTTCCTTTGCTACTACCTCCTGGGGGTCCAGATTGTATCCTATAACTGAGCTTCACCTTTCTTTTAGCATTCTGATTCAGTTATGTTACCAGCCCAGCACACCACAGTGTTGAAAATTGCACTGGCCATCACAGAGTTGTGGAAGAGAATACAGTCTCTTAAAAAAGAAGTACCTGCTCTGCTCTTTCTTATATAGTTCCACTGTGTTCAGAGACCAGTCCAACATGTCATTAATGTGGACCTCCAAGTACATGTAGGAATGGACCACCTCTACTTCCACTCCTTGAATAGTGAGCAGACATAGAGGCTCTTTACTGCGGCAAAATAAAATAACAAAATACCAACAATCTATTTAGTAAAATGGGCAACAGTGTGATAAACATAAAAAGACCAACTACATTAAGAAATTCTGTAAATCAAAATAAGATAAACATGCACAACTATGCGCAAATGGCTGGCTACATTGAAAATACAAACTCCTGATGGCTTGTTTCATGGAATTGCTGTTTATATGATAAATAAAGAAAGAGATGGCACATTGGACTCCTATTGCTGTCAAAGAAGAGAGATTAAATATTTAGTAGAGTATATATATACTGATGGAAAAGAGAAATGCAGCACATGTTGCACAAAAATGTCATCCATCCTTCAATGATGAAATAAATATATAGAAATAAAGGAAAATAAATGAGTGCAACAACAAAACATCAAGAAAACTATAACAACTGTAGTCTCTAACAACAGTCATCTTGCAGTTATCAAAAAAACAAAAGTATGACCACTTCATAATGACTGAAAAAAAAGCAAAATTAAACCTGTGAACTGGTCCACTCAAAGTCCACTTCCAAATCTATCTGAAATGCTGTGGCAGAGCCTGGAATTAGTGGTTTATGCTCAAAAGCCTACAAATATTTTCTAATTAGGGAAGCTCTGCAAAGAAAAGGGGTATAAAATTTCACAGTGACGTGAAAGACTAATATTGATTATAGGAAACATTTTCCTTGCAGCTTCAGTTGCCACCAAGGCTATTTTTTTATTTGTTACAGTGCTACTTGCATATTATTAAAGCTTTAATTAAGCAACATTTTCCCCCATCTATTTGTTATGTACTGTATCTTGGCAACATTTGCTCCAAATTCAATGGTGACTCAGCTTTATTCTCTTTTAACACTTGCCAAATGGGGACATAGCTTAGTAACTCTTGTCTTAATCTGGGTGATACAACTAGCTATTAAGTTCTCAACGGTATTAGATAATTTTGTTCATAAAATAAATGTTACAAGTTAAAAACATGTTATTTGTTTATTTAGATACAAATTATATAATATTAAATTTTGATTGAAGGCATGAAAAATTGCTATAACAGGGCAATTCTGGAAGCAGGTAAATTCTTTGCATAGCATTAAATATATATAATTATAACATTAGAACAATCTAGACAAAAACAGGCCATTCAGCCCAACAACGCTCACCAGTTCTAACAAAAATTGGCTGTGGGTAATGAATCAAACAGAAAATAGAGAGGATAGCTCCATCATCCAGTAGGCTGCAATCTAGGCTTGATAAGATATACTCTGGAGCAAGGTCTGTCTCCTCCAGGGACTGGTCACTCTATGAAAGCTGACTTCTGGGTTTGACTCCATTGATTTAGCTGGTGAGATGGAAGGTTGAAGGGTTCTAGGTTCATCCCAGAAGTGATGTCACTATTCCACTAGCAGACCGTCTTCTGTTCTATGGAGGGAAGAGTAGAATATGTGAACAACTGAGCAACTGTGTGCTAACAACTGAGCAACTGTGTGCTCTTAAACTGTTTTCCTTACCTTCTTGTGGCTCCGAAGGTACTCCCCAAGGATACATGCTGGAAAATATATATTGTTTGTGTGTAGTTTATACATTTCCACCATGTCTACAAGATGTGTACATTAGGTAAGTGGTTCTCAAGTTCCCATTTGGCTCCAGGTTTTTGTTCCAACCAGTTTCACGATCATTTTTCCTTTTAATTGATCTCATTGCTTAATTACCTATCATTTTTATTTCTTCTCTTATTTTACATTCAGGAAAGTACACTATGAGTGTTAGATTTACATTTATAAGAAATTGTGAATTTTTTCCATTTTTTGCCATATCTTTAAATGCTTAATTTTGTCATTTTCTTTTTCGCTCACTTTTTCTCTGAAGTTTGTTTACCTAATTGTAACTTAGATAGATAGATAGATAGATAGATAGATAGATAGATAGATAGATAGATAGATAGATAGATAGATAGATAGATCTCCCTCTCAAATACAAACCATAATGACTAAAGATAAGAAGAGCAGTCGGAGTCACAGTTTGACATTATAATACCATTGGTATAAAGGAGCCCCAGTAGTGTTTCTGCTGAATAATTCATTGGCTGAAAGTACTTAATGATAATGTGTCATAGAGAGGATGTTCAGTATTGATCATAATAGCCATCAGTATTTTTATTCATTCTTTTCTCCACAGCTAACTTAAGGGGATCCAGAGTATGTCCCATAACCGAGCCTGCCTTTTTAATCCACCTCATGAATCATGGGCACCTCTTGAAGTGACGTTACCAGCCCAGCACACTGGCCATCACAGAGTTGCAGAATATGTGATGGATGTCACTACCCACTCTAAAAGTAAGAAAAATTAGTCACCTCAGCTCACTCATTTCTTATAAAGTTTCACTGTGCTGCCAAGTGTAGCTTGGCATTGATGTGCAACACCTCCACATCCACTCCCTGCATAGTGACCGGATATTGAAGCTCTTTGGTGTGGTGAAAGTCAAAAAACAGTTCTTTAGTTTTTCTGATGCTGAGTTGTAGACTATTCTCTTTGCACTAGCAAAGTTTTCTATCTGACCCCTATACCCTGTCTCATTACCCTTATCAATACACCCCATTAGTGCAGAATCATCTGAGACTATATGCAAGTGATATGACCTTGTGTTATATTTATAGTCAGAGGTATACAGAATGAAGAGAAAAGGAGACAGTATTGTTGTGTTGCACGAGTGTTGCTCTTATCCATAACAGATACATAGTCTTTGAGCCTCACAAACTGTGGTCTGCCTGATAGATAATCCATAGACTCATCTACTTGAATATCTCTGAGCTTACCTTTTATCTGGGTTGGCTGTATGGTTTTGAATGCACTGGAGAAATCAAAACACAATCTTCACAGTGCTGCCAGCATTGTCCAAATGGGAAAAAGCCTTGTGGAGCAAACAGATAATTGCATCTTCCACTTCAATCTTTGTCTGATAGGCACACTGCAGTAGATCCGGGTAGTTTTTCATAAGAGGACACATAAAGTCCAGGTCTTCATGATGTGGGATGTTGGGCCACTGATCTGTAGCCTAGTCATTAAGTGAAGCGGTTACTGACAATTAATGACAAGCACAGTAAACACTAGGGCAAATATCACTGACTGCTAAAGCAGGGGTGGGCAGATTCAGTCCTGGAGGGCCACAGTGGGTGCAGGTTTTTGTTCCAACCCAGTTGCTTAATAAGAAGTACTCATTGCTCAAGTAACACTTCTGCTTCACTTTAGTTGTCTCGCTCGTTAAGATTTTGAACCCTTATTGCTTATTTTAGTCTTAAACAGCTGTAGTCTTGGTTTTTAATTGTTCCTTATTAGCAATAACATGCAAATGACAAAAGAAACCAGCAGTTCTCCATTTAGCTTGTTACCATTTACACCTGTGTGTATTCATTATGCACTACTGGGTTTAATTAAATACTTGGAAGGAAAGTGAAGAGAAAAAAGTGAAGCACTGAGAATAACTCGTCTGTTTTAGACTTCAAATCATTTGGATGATATCCTCAGAAAGGAAAACAAATCTAGGATATGAGAATGGCCTTACATAGCAGAGTTAAAGCGCTAGCAAGCCATGAAATTAAATAATTGACAAGGATTGGTTTTTAATTAAGCAACTGGGTTGGAGAAAAAACCTGCAACCACTGCGGCCCTCCAGGACTGAATCTGCCCACCCCTGTGCTAAAGGGCAGTAATGTTAGTGTTACCCATTGTACTAATTAGTAAATAATGGCAATAAATAACCAGAAAATGAGGAATGAAATACTAAAAATCAAAAAAGAATGAACCCAAATTCCATTTATCAAAAATGATCATAATCAGTTTGTTTATGTATTGATAAAAGAAAACACACAGACAGCTGCTTAATTAACATAGGAGTCCAATTAAAAGAAGAAATTGGTTGGGGTGAAAACCTCGTCCTGAACCATAGCATTTTTGTTAATTAGTGATGCCAAGCTGGCCCTGTGTAAGTGTGACTTAGGTTGTGTGCAAGAGTGAACCCTCTGATGGACTGGCATTTTGTTACTGCTCTGTGCACTGTTCAGTCAAGATAAGCTATAGCCTTCCTTGAGTTAAGTGGGTTTGAGGATATTATGTTGTGTAAGTTTCATATCAAGCTAGCAGGACACAGGGAAACGTGGCCATGAAAGAGTTCCACACTGAGAATGATAAGAAACCATTGAATTCCATTGTGGGTGGAAAGGGTCCTTTAGGAGTCAACTGACCATGTTACAAATGCTGCACCAAAAGTTAACATCCAAGGCAGCCGAGTAGGACAGAACCAAAGATCAACCCCCTGTAGGAAGCTGGTGCTCCTTCTCCAACATGCTAGAGCACAGATAAATATAGCTTACACTGAGGGAACAAAACACTCTTGCCAAGAGAGAAAATCCATTGAATATGGATGAGAGGGTACTCCATTTTTGTCAGGCTGTCCAGGAAATAAAGACAGACAGTAGGTTGTTTAAAGGCTGCCCAGGTCCTGGCCTTACACAAAGGCTGCCCAGGTCCTGGCCTTACACAGAAGCAAGGAATGCTAGTGAGGGGTCCCTGCATGCCAATGCAGTACAAACCCCTGACTAGGATGTAATGGGATTATGTTCTTCTGATGAAGAAAATGTCACAGTTCTTATGTTGTTATATTTAAGCACTGTTTTTAACACCACTGACTACTTTATTCTATTACATATGCTGGAAAATGTTGTTGGGTTCTCAGGCACTATCAAATAATAGTTTAGTTGAATCAGTACAGAACTTACTGTATCCATTATCTTTAACACCAATATGTCTTTTCAAATGCACATTACAAAATTATCTAAAACCTGTTTTTTTCCACACAGAAATATTGATAAATTAAGAAGGTTTTTGAATATAGAGGATACTGAGAAATGAATTTATTTATTTCCAGAAGGATTGACTACTGCAATGAATTATTCATTGGCTCTTCAAATTATTCTATGTTCAGCTTTCAAATAATGTAAAATGTTGCTGCAAGACCCTTTACAAAAACTAGAAAGTATGACCATGTAACTCCTGTTCTTAAGTTGTTACACTGACTTCCAGTTAAGCTTACGGCTGATATAAAAATCCTTCTTTTCCATATAAAGCCTTAAATAGACAAGGCTATGCTTACTTATCTGAACTTATCATTACTTACAAACCAGAGTGCACATTAGGATTTCAAAATGACAGACTACTTAAGATTTCAAGGATTTAAATAACAACAAGAGGTCAAGCTTTTAGTTACACAGCCCCAAAGCTGTGGAATAATCTTCATGCTTATATAAGAGATTCCCCTTCAGTCACAGCTTTAAAATCCAGCCTGAAGGCCAACTACTTTACTCTAGAATACCATGATTAGAACTGCTGATTAGTTGTACATTTTGAATTTCTGTTTGTTAGTTGTTTGTTTAAAAATACTAGGGGGCTTCGCCCCCTGCTCGCTTCGCTCGCCAACCCCCGTGTTTGGTTTTCCGGATGCACATTTTTAAGATTTTTTTTTCTTTGAATTGTTGCTATTTCATTAGTTTCACTTTTATTTCAGAACTTCTGTAAAAACAATTATTTGTAATCTTGCGAGTCCCAATATGCTGAATCTTTTTAATGAGGTCAGAATAGGTTTCTCTGTTTGGAATTTCTGCACAGACAAAACGATCTACATCATCAGCAGTTAATAATTTTTTTTACAAAGTAAAAAAGTAAGTAGAGTTCTGCATTGGACTCCTGTCTGTAAAGTCGTGCTATTTTCCTCTCACAGTTCCAAAAGTACATGGGGTTACCAAGGTGATACCCCAGCTTTTGTCTAGGATTTTGTACAAGGGTTAGACAGAACGTTTTTGACTCCTGGGGTAAATGTAGCTTTTTAAATAAGCAGACAGATAAATATATATACATGAACAAAGTAACCAATAAAATGCATGTGCGGTAAACTCTGTTTTTGAAATTCTCAAGATTCTTTATTTGTCACATGCATAGTTATACAGGACAACACGCAATGAAATGCATCCTGATCCGCTTATCAAAAACTGTGCAAAGTTAGAAGAATATCAGTTAGATTAACAAAAAGTCATAGATTGAAAGGTAACAATATAGTAGAACATAATAAATAAGTACAATTATGTGAATAAAGTAGAATTAAGTGTTAAGGTGCAATAGTGTAGTAATTATTGTGCAAAACCAAAATTAGACTGGTGCATAGTTAAATGAGGCAGTTTGTTTGTTTGTGCTACTGCGATCTTTACTTTCTTTTTTTATATTTTCTAATTTTCCTACTTTCATATCATTTAACTTTCTCCACATGTGCATAGGGCAGTTTTTTTTTTTTTTTTTGAGCCTTTCTAATTTCCCTGGTTTCATAGTCTCTAACCTGCTCTGCATGTGTTTAGCGTCAACGTTTGTAAACGTCTTTAGGAAGTTCTACTTTCTTTTACTCATTGTCTTTTAATTCTGAGCCGGATTGGATGTGCTTTTTTTCAATTCCACTTTTTCCGGGCTGATAATTACTTTCCTTATTTTCTGAATTTGCACCTCGATTATTCTTTTTTGCTCTTTTTTCTGTCCAACGCATTTGAGTCTCTTTTCTCCGCGCTGCTTTCTTCTTCACTTAGATGTCGACATTTAATTTATAGCATACCTTATACGCTTTATACTGTTTGCGCTGAGAGCCCTGGATCTGTGTGTGCTCAAATCCTTCACAAGACTGAATGTTTTGCTGCCTATTGTCCTATTTGATAGATTGTAAGTAGGGCGTGTCTTTGGTCTCGCAGGTCTTTAAAATGTCTTACGAGAAGATCACGTATCGTAGACTTGCTTTTTGCTTTCCAGGACAGGATTTCTTTTTATAATAGATAGATAAATACACTAATTATGAATCATTAATAACCCTCCTCTATGCTGTTACTCTTTGCAGTGTCCTGCTGTAGCACTTGGTGCCACTGCTCTACTTCCAAGATTAGCTGTTTTCCTCCCCGTGGAAAGACATTTGGGATACTGGGAACCTTGGAATAATCGGATGGAAAAATTTAGTCCTCATATTAGGCAACCCAGCACAGATTTTACTGTAGAATGCCCAGAACAGGATGGGCAGTCAATTGTTGTAGGTCTCCAGGACTTTTGACTGTCTGACTTTGTGTGTTATTACTGACTGTAATTTTGCTGACTGGAGTTTTTACCTTCCTCTCCTCCATTATCAGTTGGCTATAGTTCAACCATTATGTTAGTAGACAGATATTGTTAGGTTCAATTACATGTTAATCAGTTTGGAAGTATTTTTCCTGTGTGTTTAAATACATGTCTTTCTTTATATGTATTCATTATGTAATTAGTATTTGTAAAGTTTATAATTGCGTTTACCTGTGAAATTATTACAGCACTCTGAGCCTGCACTCACTATGGCACAATGGTTAAGGCTTTGGGCTTCAAACCATGATGTTGTGGATTTAAATCCCACCACTGTCACTGTGTGACCCTGAGCAAGTCATTTCAACTGCCTGTGCTCCAAATGGAAAAACAAAAGAAATGTAACCAATTGTATCTCAAATGTTGTAAGTCACTTTGGATAAAAGTGTCAGACAAATAAATAAATGTAAAACTAAACTGAATTTTGAAATTTATATATTAAAATAAATTAAATTTGAATTCTTTTTTCACAAAAAACATGTTTATAAGTCATCTGATGTATCTTCTAACTCTTCAAAATGCCCTCAGGTCTGAAAAAATAGCTGTGACTAAAAATCAAGAGTTCACCTTTTGTAAAATCTCATTTAGGTCAAGTAAATTTATAGTTTTCAATAGGGTGGCACAGTTATTTCCATGTGACAATTTATGTGATTCATTTTCTTAGTGAGGGCGGCACGGTGGCGCAGTGGGTAGCGCTGCTGCCTCGTAGTTGGGAGATCTGGGGACCTGGGTTC
Source organism: Erpetoichthys calabaricus (assembly GCF_900747795.2). Taxonomy (NCBI): domain Eukaryota; kingdom Metazoa; phylum Chordata; class Cladistia; order Polypteriformes; family Polypteridae; genus Erpetoichthys; species Erpetoichthys calabaricus. Next base: position 59,584,215 of record NC_041397.2, on the reverse strand, counting down.
GATTCCCGGGCCCTCCCTGCATGGAGTTTGCATGTTCTCCCCGTGTCTGCGTGGGTTTCCTCCGGGCGCTCCGGTTTCCTCCCACAGTCCAAAGACATGCAGGTTAAGTGGACTGGCGATTCTAAATTGGCCCTAGTGTGTGCTTGGTGTGTGGGTGTGTTTGTGTGTGTCCTGCGGTGGGTTGGCACCCTGCCCAGGATTGTTTCCTGCCTTGTGCCCTGTGTTGGCTGGGATTGGCTCCAGCAGACCCCCGTGACCCTGTGTTCGGATTCAGCGGGTTGGAAAATGGATGGATTTTCTTAGTGAATCTATCAATTTATTCTGTTAAATTTCTTCTGGTATTTTACAGTGCTCCTCATTTGCTGAGTGACTAATTAAATGACACAAATCAAAGGTCAGGCACAGACCTAACAAGGAGAAAATCCATATTGCTGCCGCTTTTTACTCTGCCTCCATGTCGTACATCATTTATTTCAGGGCTAGGTTTCACATGAACTGGTAAGTCTTTATATTTTTACTCTCTTACCCTATTAATTACTTAATGATGAAAGTACAGTAAATAATAATGATGGAAGTTGCTGAGTATTGAAAACATTTTTGCTTACTTCATGCTTACAGAGTAGCCCTTGCATGATATTTTTGTTTAACAGTTAACTTACTACAAGCAGCAGGAGAAGGAAGAGGCTGTGTTAACAGCTTGCACATACAGTATGTGTGCTTCACCCGGCATTTCACTAACTTGTGTTTGGAATCCGTTTTGCCACTAGGAGTGACTCTTGGACAAGTAAAAGAGATAACCTACAAAACATACAAGTTGAAGTGACGTCTCTCAAGCTAAATTTGAAACTGTATACTAATCTGTAACTAAAGTCTCACCAAATGTTTCTTTGCGTTAAGACATAAAGTTCAGAAATTCACCAATACTTTTGAGTGGGATATTTTAAAATTTGAAAAATTTGTGCAAGGCACTCTGTTCAAGATATCTTAATGGAAACTGAGCTTTCCTAACAAATTTACCCGAATAATAGTGTGCCAGTTGTCAATAAAATTGATCCAACTGGAGATGAGTTGTTTCATCCAGGCAGACAGATAGACAGACATGGAAATCACAGTAAGTGCTTCAAATCAAATCAAATCAAAGTTTATTGTCATTGTGTTATCACAACAAAATGATGTCAGAAAGTGCTCAAGTCAAATGCCAAATAAATAATAAAATTATACAATAAAATAAGGAAAATAAAATACTGCAAATAAGTATAAATAAAATAATATAATAAATAATAAAATAAATAAATATACAATAACAGAATATTATAAAAAAATACCTCCACACTATAATTTCAAATCAAATATTACCCACATATAGCATATATATTATTTTAAGATCTTATTACTGTACATTATTTAACTTATTGTATTTAAAATATTTAAACTTTGTATTACTTAAATTTAAACTTCAACTTGCTGGCTTGAATAGTTCTAAAATGCCTATTAGACAGCAGAAGATCAAACAGATGTTTACTGGGGCAAAATGGATCTGAAATAATATTAAAGGCCCTCTTCAAGCAGTATAAGCTTTAAATGTCTTCATTTGCTGGCAGCCATGTTCCTATGATCTTCTCTTCTGTTTTAATAACCCACTGAAGAGTTCTCTGTTTAGCTTTGGTACAACTACCATAGCAAGCTGTGATACAGTAGGTTAATAGGCTTTGTATAACATACCTGTAGAAGTTGACCAGCAGATTCTACAGCAAGTTTTCTCTCTCATTCGCCTCAAATAGTAAAGTCGTTTCTGTGTTTATCTTACTATAGTAGATGTTGTGATAGACGGCCAGCAGCTCAACCCAGCTGGGACGTCCTGAGGATGGAAGGATGGGTGAAGGCAGCTACTTTTGAACACTGCCTCCCCCAAAACGCTAGATGGAAGCTCCCCTGGAGTGTAATGGTGTCCCGGATTCCCACAGAGCATCCTGGAACTTGGAGTTCGGTTTCTCAGCTCTGTTGGCAACCATGGGTACAGCCAGGAGGAGCTGTGAGAGGACCGGAGGAGCCATGCCTCATCCATAGCTCGGAAGTACTCCCAAGTCACAAGGATGGAAGCTCCAAAGTACTTCCAGGCTAAAGAAAAAGCCAGTTCTTTATTAGACCTGGAAGTGCTATCAAATCACTTGAGTGGAAGGACAGAAGCACGTCCGGGTCAAGGACTATATAAAGGACTGTTGGAGACCCAGCAAGCGAGCTGGAGTCGGGAGTTGTAGGAAAGAGCTTGCTGGGAGGTGTGGAGAAGAGAATTGCATTTATTATTATTGTTGTTAGTAATTTAATTGCCTGTTTATTGTGGCTGGGGTGCTTGAAGGCACTATTTTAAGAAGAGAGGAAATTAAGCTCTTCTCATTGCTTTTACTTGGTGTCCTGAGCGTCTGTCTGTTGGGGTTAAAGGGGCAATAGCGACCCCTAGCGTCCCCACATTTACAAGGTGCTACTATACAAAAAGAGATCTTCTGTAATACTCACCCCCAAAAAGTTTAAATCTAAATACTCTTACCACAAATTCATTCCTGGTCATACTTCATACATGTCCTGTCCTTTGGTTTTTCCTAAAATCTATAATGATTTATTTTTTTTTTTTTGTGTTAAGATACAAATTATTTTCATCAGACCACCTCACCAAGATCCGCACCTCTGTCCTATATGCAACTTCATTGTTATTGGTGATCAGATATACTACTGTTGTGTCATCTGCCGACTTGATGATGGTATTTGAAGTATAAGCAGGCATGCAGTCATTGATAAAGAGGGCATAAAGGAGGAGACTGAGTACACATCTTTGTGACATTCCTGTGCTCAAAGTTAAGGTGGGGGGAAAATGTGTACCTATTTTGACAGTCTGAGGCTGATTGGTCAAAAAAATCTGCTATCCAGTTAAACACATTTATGTTTAAAAGCTAAGCTACAAAGTTTAGAGATCTAGTTGTTGGGAATGATTGCATTGAATGCAGAACTATAATCGATAAACTGTCTTCTAACCTAGGCATCTTTATTCTCAAGATGATTTAAAACAGTGTACAGAATAATAATGTTGTTATCCTCAGGACAGGTGTGGACACTTTTTGTGACTGAAGACAGAGAAGAAAATTAAAATTAGTCAAAACCTTTTATTGATACATACCAGGCAAAGGTAAAATGTCAGAGAAACACAGTCCTAGGACACCGCACTTCATCTGCCTCGAGCGCAGATGTCCTTGCTCTTTTATACCTTTCTAATCTCCTGATCGTTGACCACGTAAGAAATAAAAATAGCGTCCTGACTCATTGTACTTTTCCAATTTTGTAAAGTCATTACCCTAAAGGTATATTTTCTTGTCACACACATCATCAAAAGAAAACTTCCAGAAAGTATACATACTTCTTGTCACGTACGCAAACCACAAACAAGTTTCATCATTCTGTCCTATTTTCTGTACACACATACATTTTGTTCAATTACATTATTTTATGTTTTTACACTCCTCCCTTTTTGAACAAAATGATGTGGGCAATATAATTCTATCTTGAAATGGTTGATGAAGGGGAAGGGGGGGAAAAAGGGGATGGGGAGGAGAAATTGGAAGAAGCTATACGAGACATGCGCTCCTCATGTAGCATATATGCCCTTTCCATTGAGGCGGTAAAGTACTTAGATAGAGATCACCACCCATCCTTGGGTAGCCTGAGAGGGTGCGGGTAACAGTCAACAGAAAAAATATTTTTAAGATAGCCATTTCTTGCAATGCGATGCGTGGATCCAGGCAGGCAGTCCTTCAACCTTCACGGCGTGTGGTGTGGACAGAAGAATTTGGAATGGTCCTCTCCACCTAGGCTGATGCCAGTGTTTCCTCCGAGTATCTCGAACCAGGATCCAGGTGCCCAAGGAAATTGGTAAATCCTTGGAAAGGGGGCTGGTCCTCCAGGCTTGATTAACCTGCTGGTGGATTTCCTTCAACGAGGTTCGCAAACCTGCAAGACTAGAGAGAAGATCATTGTCCACAGTATGCAAATTCACATTTCCTACAATCGTCCGGTCAGAATCTCAAACGGCGATAGTCCCAGTTGTCGGTGTGTCCGTCCCCTTAGTCCCATTAAAGCTAAGGGTAGTGCATCCGGCCATGATAAATTAGTTTGTTCACAAATTTTTGCGAGTTTAGCTTTTAAAGTGCCATTGCATCGTTCTACGATGCCTCCGCTTTGGGGATGGTATTTACAATAATGGTGCACATTAATTTGGAGCCAGGTGGTTAATTCATTTATAACGGAGTTCACAAAATGAGTGCCATTATCTGTTTGTAACTTTTGAGGGATACCCCATCTTGGAATAATCTCTTTAATTAGTGCTTTAGCTACTGTTTTGGCATCGTTGTGTTTTGAAGGGAAAGCCTCTACCCATCGGGAGAACACATCGACAATCACAAGACAATATCGGAACCCTTTAGACGGGGTTAGTTCAATGAAATCCATTTGGAGGTGTTCAAACGGACCCATTGGATTAGGGGTAACGGCGGGACTTACCTGGGTACCTTTTCCCACATTAAACTTTTGACATATTGCACAGCGTCTGCAAAATTGCTCTGCATATGTAGAGAAACCTACAGCTTCCAATGTTTTTCAACATCTCGAACCATGGTATCTCTTCCTGCGTGATCGAGGCCATGGGCGATTTTTGCCATTCCTGGGAAAGAGGCTTTTGGGAGAAAAGGTTTGTTAGTGTGTTTATGAGTCCAGACTCCATCAGAGAGGGACCCTTCTTTGGACCATTTTCTCCTTTCGATATCCGTGGCTGCACTCTGTAAAGAAATAATTTGATTATCAGGGTCCTGGTCATTTCTCTGTTGGAATAAAGAAATTGGTGTGTTATTATATGCAGCCTCTTTAGCAAAGTGGTCAGCTAATTCATTTCCTTTGCTAACAGGATCCTGTTTTCCTGTGTGAGCTATCATTTAACAATCGCTAGCTTCGATGGTTTGGTTATGGCTTCTAAAAGGGATTCGATCAATTTCTGATGTTGGATGGGTTTGCCAGTACTGGTCTTAAATCCCCTTAGTTTCCATAATGCTCCATGATCATGGCAGACTCCAAAAGCATACCTGGAATCCGTATAAATTGTTACGATCTTCCCTTCGGACAGCTGACATGCTCGAGTGAGTGCTACGAGTTCAGCTGCTTGTGCACTTAAGCTTGATGAAATTCGATTTGCTTCCAGCAGGCGGTCCCCTTGGACCACTGCGTAACTAGTTGAGATGTGAAGTTTTGGCTTGTACTAGGATAGAATGTACAGCGTGAGGCACTTTAACTGTTAGGGGGCTCATGAGAACTACATCCGTGCTTGCTAATACAGCTTCTGTTGTTACAGCCACAGCACGAAGACACGGAGGAAGTGCTGCGGCCACTGGATCCAGTTTTAGAAAAATAAGTCACCGGTCTTTGTTTATCTCCATGTTGTTGCGTCAGTACTGCATTCATAAATCCCTGCTTTTCGTCCACGAACAAAGTGAATGGACGAGAATGATCAGGCAAACCTAGCGCGGGCGCAGATAGAAGAGCAGTTTTGAGGGTACAGAGAGCCTTCTCAGCCAGTTCATTCCATTGGATCTGGCCAGAAAGGAGGATGCCAGGAGTATTAGCCAATTGTTGCAACGGCTGTGCTCTTTCAGTAAAATTTAGAACCCACTGTCTGTAGTGGCTGTAATGCGATCGCTAGAGAGAGCTCTTGTTCCATACGTAATGTCATGACCTAGATATTTTACAGTTGTTTTGATTAGCTGCAGCTTAACCTTAGAAACTTTATGGCCATTGTCCCCCAAAAACAGCAACAATTTCTGGGTATCTATTGTACAATTTTCTTCCGTAGCGCTACATATTATTTCCATCTACATACTGTATCAATGTACTACCTATTTCCGGCTAAAAGCCTTCTAAATTTTGGGCAAGAGCTTGTCCATAAACACAAAGGGCTTCTCTGTATCCCTGAGGCATGACGGTCCATGTCCATCGGCGGTACCGCGTTTGACGAGATCGGGATGTACGGCGGAGATGCCAGCCTCTGCTTCGGGAGACAGAGGATATTGGGCACGGTGCGGGCGGAAGGAGGATTTCGGGTGGATCACCAGAGGCTCACAATGGGCTATCCTTCCATAATCATTCTTTCCCTGAACAAGCAAAAGAGGAAGGACGGCACAAAGCGCGATGTACTAAAAAATCAGTTTGAAGCACCACTTTAGTTATTAAACGGTCAGGAGTATCAAAAATACCTGGAGTAACTTGTAACCAGTCTGTTCTTTCAAGGCATTTTTCTACCCATGGTCCTATTTCCCTCCATTTAACAGTGCGTGATTTAGCTAAGGAAATATGAGGCACTGTGCCGCCAAGATAATATATGTGCTGTGAGCATGTAAGATGAACAGAAGCAGCTGCCTTTGTGGATGAAATAAAAACACAGGAGATGTGAAGGGTTTCGGGGCAAGTACCAGAAGTAAGGAAAGATTGTAGCCAGGTGGTGTCTACCTCTATAGGGAAGTATTGGGCAGTACAGTGTAAAATGTCAGGGGCCTGTAAATTGGGAAAAAGACAAGGGGAAAAAGAGTGTAGGGCTTTGAGGAGAATGGTGTGTGGGGAAATATCTAAAGTCCATGCTGCAAAAGTGGGTTGGGGTAAGGGGTAATTTGACACAACAACTTGGGGGTTGAACAGAAAAAACCTTTGTCAGTCATAGAAATAGAAAGAGAAAGTTTTGTCATGAGATCTCTTCCTAAAAGGTTAACTGGACAAAGCTGATTCAAAAGAAAACGATGCAGTAAGGTATGTCCGCCAGGACATGACTGGACTTGAAGAGGTTTTGATACTTGAAGAAGGTGAGGTTGTCCAGAAGCAGTAAGCACAGTAACAGTTTCGTTCGAGGCAGGGACCTTTGCCAGCGAGCGAGTGGCACCAGTGTCGATTAAGAAAACAGTCTCAGTGCCATCAGCGAACAATGTCAATAAAGGATCAGTCTCTGAATTATGGGTGAGCAAAGGTAGTTGAAAAGAGTGGCTGGAGGTCCCAGCGTTTTCCTATGGCCAGTATTGTTGGTCAGGGGTGTCAGAAAAAACAGGTGGAATAAGGGGAGGTGGGGGCTGTTGCTGTCTGTGAGGGCACTCCCGACGAAAATGTCCAGTTTTCACCACAGGCGTAGCAAGAGAAGGAATTAGCATTGGAATTTAAGGGAGAGGGAATAAAAGGATTCTTATTGTGGTCAACAGGAGGAGCTCTAAAACCACCTCGTCCTCTTCCTCGTCCTCGTCCCCTTCCTCTAAAGCCATATCCTCGACCTTGGTCAGGAGTATTCCTGGTATAATAGTTCATCTGTGCTGCCAATAATTTGGCATGAGAGTCCGATTCCTTCTGCTTAGTTTGTTTTTCGGCATGTTCAGCATGTCGTTTGACTTCATCAAACGTGGCACTTTCCCACTCAATACAGGAAGTGCGGACCTTGTTTTGTATATCAAGGCGCAAACCGGAAACAAAAGGTGGAACTGCAGCTCGGGTGCGGTCATCAACATTTCCCAAGCCCGAGTGATTAGCCATAAGGTCTTGAATCCTATGTGCCCATTCATCAACCGTTTCGTCTCTCTTTTGTTTTGCAGCAGAAATAAGGGACCAGTCCGTTCCTTTTTTATATTTTTCTGCAATATTTTGTCTCAACGCCTCCCATTGTGGGTTAAATTCGCCTTCTCCACCTATCCCCTGTCCTCGAGTTAAAGCTGGGTTCCATACCCATGGAACGTCATTGCGGACACCCCTGCTAACAGTGGCCCATGTGGTCCCAAGCTTTCGACGAAGTACCTGGGTCCATTCAGCAGCATTAGGCTTATACATGCTATCTAACTGATCAAGTTGTTCAACAAATTTTAGTCCTCCTACTTCCTTTGGATCTGGAAGTGCATTCACGACATCTTTTAGTTCTTGGATGTCCCAATTCCGATTTATCATAACTGTTGTGGGATTTTGGGGTCCAGCTGGATGGGCAGGGTTATAATGGGGATTGGGAACTTCTATTAAAGGGCAAGTAAGTGAAGGTGAAGGATCAGAAGAGAAAAAAGTTGGAGCTGGTTTGTGACTTCGAGTGCATTTGGAGACGGGGGTTTGTCTAGTACAGGGTGGGTCATCAGGGGCTGCTAGTTGTAGTGCAGGGGGGGCAGTCGGAATGGGGGATAGAGGAGGGGAAAATGGAGGTGCCTGAGGTTGGTACTGAGGAGGGGAAAAATAATAGGATAAAGGGGGTCTTTATTTGGATTATTCTTCCTTTTCCTCCCATCTGCCTGTGGTTCAGTGCCTATCTGAACTTTCTGTAATGTAATTAGTAATTCCTCTTTCTCCTTTTTAGCCTTTCCCTCATTTGCCCGCAACAATTCATTCTGTTTCTGTACTGCTTCTAAATTTCTGTCTTTTATTACTAATTCCCATCTATCGAACATATCCATTCGATACGGTCCACTATTATAACAACCCTGCTTATTCCTACACAGGATCTTCCTAGTTTCCTGTATTTCACTTACATCTCCTGTCCCCTCTATCGGCCAACGCCCACCACTCTGTCTATTCCATTTCTTACATGCCTTCTTGAAATCTAAACCTGTCTTCTTTTCTATAAATTTTCTAGGAGACCCATTTTTACGGGGCGTCTGTTGATCCTCCGAAAATAATTCTTCCAGCATTAATGATTTTGATCCCCCTGTGCGGCGATTAACAGGCTTACTGTTATAAGTTCCCATTATGTCCCCTTGCCCTCCCGGGTTCTGTATTTAATTTTCCAACTATTTTTCCATAGCGCTACATATCTTCCATAGCGCTACATAGTCTGTATTTAATTTTCCAACTATATACTGATTCGCCTAATCCCTTGTACGTATGAATCAGCGAGGTATTAAGTGTGCCACTCACTATTCCCTTACTGTTCCCTTCTTTAGTCCCAAGGGGAGACACCTAACTATCGGTCCTGTCCCAGTTCCCAGGAGAACACGGTATTGTTGCTTATTCCGTATGTAGATTTATTTATTTTCCATAGCGCTACATATCTTCCATAGCGCTACATATCATTCCGTCCTAACAGCAATCCTGCAATCTGTGCTCTTTTCGGTTTATATTTCCATACCACCCCGTTACTCGTCCCGTTAGCCTGTCCGCTCACATCCCCGGATTCCAGCTCAGGTGACTTCGTGTCCGATTCGGTTCAAGTCTCCATCACCTTAAGCAACCCGTTGAGATATGAGTATGACTAGACGGTCAACAGGAAACTCGCCCTCCCGTTATTTAGAAAATAAAAAATGTTCGGAAATCCCCCGGTGCTTACCCCAGCCTGGAAGTGTGCAAGCTCTGTCTGGAAATCCGTTCAGTCACTGTGGATGTAGCAAAGAGGAGACTAGGGGCTCCTCACGCAAGAACTGTTTCAGGACAGGGCAGTCCTAACTTTTGCCGGAGCTGCATGCTCTGCTGCCGGAGATCTCAAGTTGACGGCAGTCCGCTGGTAAGACGGATCACTGAAATGGTCTCGCTGGAGGAGTCGACCGGCCGTCTCTTGCCCCACGTTGGGCGCCAAAAACTGTGGACACTTTTTGTGACTGAAGACAGAGAAGAAAATTAAAATTAGTCAAAACCTTTTATTGATACATACCAGGCAAAGGTAAAATGTCAGAGAAACACAGTCCTAGGACACCGCACTTCATCTGCCTCGAGCGCAGATGTCCTTGCTCTTTTATACCTTTCTAATCTCCTGATCGTTGACCACGTAAGAAATAAAAATAGCGTCCTGACTCATTGTACTTTTCCAATTTTGTAAAGTCATTACCCTAAAGGTATATTTTCTTGTCACACACATCATCAAAAGAAAACTTCCAGAAAGTATACATACTTCTTGTCACGTACGCAAACCACAAACAAGTTTCATCATCCTGTCCTATTTTCTGTACACACATACATTTTGTTCAATTACATTATTTTATGTTTTTACACAGGCAAACTGGTACTGGTCTAAACTAGAAGGAATAAAGCACTTAATATGAGCCATAAACAATCTTTTTTGGCACTATGTAATAGTAGGGGTGACAGCAACAGGACAAGATTCATTCAGGCTCTTCAGCTCTGATTGTTTTGGTATCAAGACAATAAATGTAGATTTAAAGCATGTGGGATCCACTGCCTGAATCAGAGAGTGATTAAAAGTACTGATGAAGACTCCTGCTAGTTGACATGCACACACTTTAAGTACTCTTCCTGAAACACCATCAGGCCCTACTGCTTTATGTATGTTAATGTTCTGTAGGATAAGTTTTACTTCATATGTATTCAGAGTGAGCACTGGTTCATCTCCCAGCTAAATAGTTTTGTGGACTATTTCAGTGTTTTCTTTATTGGACCCAGGAAAGACAATATCAAGTTCACATGCCATAGTGACATCACTATCAAAGGTATAATCATTTTTACCTTTTTAATCTGAAATGCTGCAATGCCATGACATACTCAACAGCAGTCAGTATCGCTGTTGAAGTAATCCTTGATCTTCTTGCTTTAGCTCATCCTGGAACTTTTTATGCCCCTCTTAAGGGCTGCTGTGGCACTACTATAAGCTGCTTTGTCTCCTTATCTAAAAGCTGCATTCCATGCTTTCAACAGAGAATGAATATGTTTCTTTATCCATGGTTTCTGATTTGGGAACAAGCAGTGAGTTCTATTAGTGATAACATTATCTATACATCTATACAACTATTAATGTAATACAGAATATAGGATGCATATTCCTCTATGTGTAATTTTTAATCAGTCATTGCTTATATGTTATATGTTGCCAAACAGTGCTCTTCTGAGCACACTTTAACTGTTTTCAGTAATTGTTTTTCCTTCTTGATGTGACAAGTGATCTATTGGCTGAGATTAGAAACAGCAAAAGTGACCGGACAACCCAAAATTAGGGCAGGGTTTAACATTGCATGCATCTTCAATGATTGTGTGAACATGATCCAAAATATTTTTCCTTCCAGTTGGGAATTTCACATTTTTATGATAATGTTTTTTGCATTATATGCGAGTGCACCTAAAAAGATTTTAGTAGCCACTGTTTTAACACTTATAGTTCCAAGATGTGCAAAGCCCAGATGGGGTTCCATAGAGGCTCCACAAAGAATTGTGCACTACAAATAGTTGACTTAAAATTTTGGCTATGTCTATTTTTTCCACAAGTTACATATTTGAAGAAAGTCAGCTCAGCAAATGTACACATTGTTAAAAATAGATTTATTTTTAATTTTAGGGCAACACAACTTTCCTGAACCACACTTTCATAGGTAAGGGAGTTTTAAACCTAAGAAACTATACATTTTTATGATAAGAAAATAAACGAATTAATGTAGTATATTGTGTTCACCTGTGTAGTACAGTGGTTAGCACAGCTGCTTCATAGATGCAACATCCTGAATTTGAATCCCGCATAGTTGTCTACTTGGCATTTGCATGTTCTCTCTGTGGACGTATGGGTTTTCTCTCCCAAATCTCTAAAGATGTACAGATTAGGTTATTGACAAAACCAAAATGGCACCAGTATGTGAGTGAGTGAGGTTTCTGATGGACTGTTGCCCTGTCAGTTTCTGTTTCCTGCCTTGTGCTCAACAACACAAACAACCAACCCATAACGTGAATCTGAATTGGATAATTCAAGTCAGAGTATATGTTATGATACTATTTATTACTGGCACTCCATCCAGGATTTTTTTTCAACCAGGAAGGGCTTTGACTAACTGTGACTTTGAAATGGATCACATGATAGACGTATGGGTATTATTTATTGAATGTTCAAATGCTTTCTGTAATATGAAGGCAAAATTCTAGCTTGAGGGCTTGATTTATAGTGTATATCACAGAGGATTTAAGCATAAAAAATAATATTTGTACAGAGTATTGTGTACAAAAACATTCAGCAAAAGTTTTTTACCGATGGAATTTACAAAAATCTTAGTTTTTTTGTTTAAATTATTTATCTTGTCATTGCAACTTACAAAAAAATCTGCATATAATACTGCAACCACCAACTAAATGTCACACATGCGCGTCTGAGGATCACTCTCCTGCCTCATCCTTGATAAGCAATACCACCCCAGGACAAGGGGCAGTGGGGCACTGTTGCTAACAGCATCGTCTCTTTCTGTTCCCACAGCACAGAGAAGATGTCCATTGAGGGCAACTGACTCTACCCCTTTTGGTTGGACAACTATATATTTGAGCCGCTCACAGAAGGTGGCATTTCATTGTGGACTGATACCTGACACATACAGAGGTCCAATAGGCCATACGCACATGGCAGTGCTAACGTACTTCCAGTGAAATCTCAGTCAGCTCTGGCACTTCCATTGTCCATACTGCACTTGTGATTTTTGCTTAATGGTGAGAATGTCAGAGAAAAAGATGTTTAAGTTTCAGCGTACAGATAGCTCTACAGCTGACCATTGTTATGTACCTTTGTGTTGACAGCAAGGTACTATGTTTTCATACATTCCCTCAAATGCAATAATCCAATCTAAATGGATCACTATCCAGACAGAAAGCTTTACAGTTAGTCCCCATACCTGAGTTTGTAGCTGGCATTTTAAAAAAGAGGATTTTCAGGATCTGAGACGGGGTGGCGACTGTTGAAGAAAGGAGCGGTTATTGAGTTATTTGAGTAGAACAATTTCTCTGTTCCACATGCAAGACTGGGGTATTGGGAGGGGAGAAAGTGACAGACAGAGGATGACACACTGGGCAAGGATGAGGATCCAGCAGTTGTCAACCTAGCACTTGATGGAAACATGTCTTTCACAGAGGAGATCCTCCAGCTGAGGAAACAAATTGAGAGCCTTATAATGAGGCAGTGGTTTGGCATTCACCATTTTGCTTGCTCAGACAGAGACATTTGCTTTTTTACAAGGTAACATTTCCAGAAGACTCATGTTATTATGTATTAAGCTAACATACATATTCATCTGTCTCTGAATAACGTTTAATGACTAATTATTGAAATTCTATTTTTTAAAAGAAGCCTAATGTAATCACATATTTGTTCCATGTAAGTTCATAGTACACACAAATTTTTAATATGTCCAAATCTTACCTTCATAATTGTGGATGTAGCTTGAAACATATAGTTTGAAGCCCTTTCCCTTTCCAGCTCCTGACGTTTGGCACAATGTTTGAATAATGTGACTTACGTTGTTTACTGTAAATCTGAGCACATCTTGAAGCAAATGGGTGAAAAACACCATAACTGGTCTGTTTTGATATCGGCACCAGCTGCTGGCTGACGCGGAAACCAGAAGAGTGTGCATTTAGCCTATTCAGATCCAAAAGGCTCTAAGACAGGGATGGTAACTCTTTATTGTGGTTTACATATGCCATTGTGCGCTGTTTTTGTTAAAATCAGTTCTTTTGATATTGATGCCCCAACACCCACATATAGAAAATGTAGTTATGGGGCAATTTGCTGGTAAATCCCAGGGAAGTCCTTAATTTCAGCTGATTACAACAAAAACAGAGCCTTACTGATTTCTATTGTTATGATCATGAAAAACACCACCACAAAAAAATTACTGTTGCTCAAGTTATTTCTTACTTACCTCTTTTTTTCCTTCTAGTTATGTCCTGTTATTTCTGACCAATTTCTTTTGGCTTCAAATTCGTTGTTACTCCTCATGCTAATACATTCTAATTTATTGTAGCTCTCTCCTCATAATCCCCAAGTAGCTTCTGAGGATGCTGCAATATACAGTATTGAAGTAGCTGGAAAGAAAGCATAAACTTACCAAGAAATAGAAAATAAAATTTAAGGAAAAGTACAGGACATTTAGTGCTGCAGTTACTCTGAGAACTGGATAGTAAAATAGTAATCTAAAACAATTTTGAAGAGTGGAGTTTTCAAGAAAATCAGACACCTGGATAGTACTATTTTTAAACACTTGCTTTAGTTTACATTTATTATGTTTTGTGTAATATTCAAATTACTTTAACACACTGCATCAAGTGTGTATTGGACCAAAAATGGACCATGTGACTGGAGGTTTAATCTTCAGTTCATTGTATTGATGGATATCAAAGAAAGTGCCTGAAATTGGCATCCTACTCTACCTAAAACAGGACCAAAGTATAAAAAGCAGTACAAAAATACTTTTTTGCCATTTTATTGGCTAAGCTCAAGCGGTGTGACAGAGGATTCAGCTTTTTCAAAGCTATAAAAAAACAAAGGAAAACTCATGCCTTCCAGGACCGAGTCCCAGCAGGTTGGCCAGCCCGCTACTGCATCCAGCCTTTTTAACTGAGACCTGACATCAGATAAAAGGCAGACTGCAATGGAAATGGTGGCACAGGGTAAAGATGTCAATATTGAAGAATGAGACAGAGAAAGTGGAAGACAAGAGATATGAATTTGTAGAATGTTGTTTTAAAAACTAAAACAAATTCATTGAGAAAAGAAAATCCACAAATTCTAGCTGCAAGAAGTGGAGGTTTTTGTTTGCACTACCTGGGAGAAGACATTTCAAGTTAATATTTAGAAGTGTATTCTGCCTTTCAGAAAGTGTTTTACGGTTTCTAAAGAAAATATGTTCATTATATTACCTGACTTTGAAAGAACTCTGTTATCTGACTATAATATAAATATGATAATAAATGTGATTTTTACTCAGAGCAAGTACATGATCGTAATACGGAAGCGTATTAAGGCCACAGTGGAAAAAAAAATACGGACACAGTGAAGAAAAAAAAAACTAAATGTCGAGATTAAAGTCGACATGTTGAATTTATTCTCGACATTTCCACTTTATTCTTCGACCACCAGCTCACGAACCCAACATTTACACAATATTTCAGTTAAACCTGTGCGATGCCCATTCATACATCCAGTTTTTGGAGCCTCGTCACACCTGCCATAAACTTCTCTACACTGAACGTACACCAGAGTGCATGTTTAATACCTGCTTTAATGCATTTCATCATGAAAATGATATCAAGTATTTATCTTAGCATTCTAGATGTTCAGAGAGCAGGAATATCATGAAGTGAATGTATTCTATGCAGCAATCGCTGCCTGCGCCTCCTCAATGCAAGAGGAAGTCAGTTTAAGAAGCAGTTTAAGCACGTAGTGATTAATAACTGGATCGGGGAACACTTAACACAAATCATTTAATGTGCTACATAATTTATGACGGGGTTTGAGAAAATCTAGTAAATTAAATATTTAAGATGAAGTTTAATTTACGACATTCTACTTTAATGACAAAATAAACTACGAGAATAAAGTGTAAATGTCGACTTTAATCTAGACATAAATGGCGAGAATAAAGTGGACATGTCGAGAATAAAGTCAACATGTCGACTTTAATCTCGACATTTAGTTTTTTTTTTTCTTCACTGTGTCCGTATTTTTTTTTCACCTTGGCCCTAATACGCTTCCGTATGATCAAGATATGGTAACATGAATGTCATTTTTTGCATAAGTTTTTCGGACATGCAAGATAAAAATGAAAACATGACCAAGCATTTTCCACTAGATTTGCAGTTGCTGTTCGATATCAATTAAAAATTGTATTTTATAATTTCAGATTTTAATAGTCTTAGTCTTTGATTTTTTAACACTGGTGCCAGAATGTGTCTGTCATATCATGAGTAAAAGAAAGAACTTCATAGAGACGTTTACAAACGTTGACGCTAAACACATGCAGAGCAGGCTAGAGACTATGAAACCAGTGAAATTAGAAAGGCTCAAAAAAAAAACAAAAAAAAAAAAACGGTGCTATGCACATGTGGAGAAAGTTAAAGGATATGAAAGTAGGAAAATTAGAAAATATAAAAAAAGAAAGTAAGGATCGCAGTAGCGCAACCAAATAAACTCTCATTTAACTATGCACCAGTCTAACTTTGGTTTTGCACAATAATTACTACACTATTGTACCTTAACACTTAATTCTACTTTATTCACATAATTGTACTTATTTATTATGTTCTACTATACTGTTACCTTTCAATCTATGACTTTTTGTTAATCTAACTGATATTCTTCTAACTTTGCACAGTTTTTGATAAGCGGATCAGGATGCATTTCACTGCTTGTTGCCCTGTATAACTATGCATGTGATAAATAAAGAATCATGAGAATTTCAAAAACGGAGTTTACCGCACATGCATTTATTGGTTACTTTGTTCATGTATATATATTTATCTGTCTGCTTATTTAAAAAGCTACATTTACCCCAGGAGTCAAAAACGTTCTGTCTAGCCCTTGTACAAAAACCTAGACAAAAGCTGGGGTATCACCTTGGTAACCCCATGTACTTTTGGAACTGTGAGAGGAAAATAGCACGACTTTACAGACAGGAGTCCAATGCAGAACTCTACTTACTTTTTTACTTTGTAAAAAAATATATTAACTGCTGATGATGAAGATCGTTTTGTCTGTGCTGAAATTCCAAACAGAGAAACCTATCCTGACCTCATTAAAAAGATTCAGCATATTGGGACTCGCAAGATTACAAATATTGTTTTTACAGAAGTTCTGAAATAAAAGTGAAACTAATGAAATAGCAACAATTCAAAGAAAAAAATCTTAAAAGTGTGTATCCGGAAAACCAAACACGGGGGTTGGCGAGCATAAAAGCAGCGCTGCGAAAATAAAATGCACGAATGAAAGTTATGATCGCGTCACAAGTCAACTGACCTAAGTAAAGGATTAGCGGATTGTTGACATATAGATCATTCTATATGTCATTGTGTCGGCGCAGTTGGCTTTGTCACACCTCCCGGCAAGCTAGCGGTCCCCTGATACGTTGGTCTCTGGCTAGGCTATTTTGCATGGATCATTTATGGTGGAGGCGGAGGGGTAGTTAACGTGCCTAGTAGTGGCAATGACTGGGAAACTGATGTCAGGTCGTGCAGCATGCACGCGGGCATGACAGCGCCAGTTTTGTGGTTCAGCACGAGCGTCGCGCGACGAAAGGCAGCCATGGGCAAAGGCATTGCGGATTACGTGCTGATCTATCCGAAGAAGCACGAACTCAGTTATCAAGTGCAGGAATATATACGCAAAGTTCAAGAGGATGGGTGTCTGACGGTGGAAGAAGAAGAGCTAGCGGGTGGCGACGAGATACTAGTGAATATTGTCGCGCCCTTCACCGAGCTCAGTAAGGCTGCCGAGTCGCTGCGGCTGTGCATGCCTCTGCTTAGTGATGCGATGTCGAGATCTGAGACTGCGGTAAGTGCGCCAGAGGCAGCTAACGCCAACTGTCCGTACTCGCATCTGATAATATAATCTGTAAATGTGTACGGTTCGAAGCGTATATTTTAATAATACGACCCTGAATATATATAATCGGCCCCGTATTCACGATCTTTCACCAGTTTTAATTGTAACGATCGGTTATGTAAGTTTTGGCGACGCTTAATTCTGTCAATTAGTGGTTCTTACAGTTTGTCTTTTGGTGTCCTTTGTTTTTGATATACATACACAATTTAAATAAATAAAAGATGTATAGATGATTATATTTTTCAGATAAGAAGCCGTTGCTTTTTTGCTGTGTTTGATTTGACGTTTTATTCCAGACGGAAAGCGCCTGGTGCAGAATTAGTTGCAGGAAGTAAAGATCCGCCCCCCAACGCGTGCGTCGTCCCCGGTAAACAGGTTGATTAGAGCAGGACTGGAGTCGAGTTTTGCCTCGGTGTGTGAGTGCCGTTAGGCTACCAGATTGCTGCAGACGTATACATAAACGAACATAGCGACTAATTAATAGTGATTATGGCGGGTTGTGGAGTCAGATGGAAAAATTTCGTCTTCAGTTCTGTAATGCTGAAACTGTCATTAAAATGCCGTGCATATGGTATTTGCAGTTCCGTCATTTTAAGTGATTAGGGAAACTACTCATTTATTTTAGCACAACTGGAACATGTATCAATGGCAATCAGATTGTTTGCCGATTTGTAGTTTAAATGGTAGTTAATCGACGTGAGAAACACGCAATGAATCACAAATAAGTGACTTTGCCTAAGTACATAAAATAAAAAGCAGATGACCCCCATGCGGTTGTATTCATGCCTTTGTTACAGTACAGTGTATTTTTAATGTAACCATAGTTGGGAAAATTTGAATTAACTAAATCCAAGGACATTATATATAATAGAATGTATACTGTAATATATCAATTAAAAATAGAAAAATACCAAAGTTTTCTATCTAGAAATGAACACAACAAAACATAGCATGTCCCCTGTCTTGTTTTGTAATTCTGAAAAACATAAATGCTTCCCGGTTCCTCTGATGTATGTTATTTAAACTTGGAGGTTACAAGTGCACTCACTGTAATGTTTTATATATGGCAATTTTTTTCCACAAATTGTTTTGCAGAGCATAATGAAATGATGGAAATGTTGGTGTGAAATGGAAGTGCACCGTCTACACTGTGAAAATGTGTGGGGGGGTTGTAGGATGGATACTTTTGCTTAATTGCTTTTTATTTGTAAAAAATATCTGCCAGTGGTGCAGTGAGACTTTACTTGGTAAGACTGCCTCTGATTAATTAAAAACATCAAGATATAAGAAAAAAAATCATGAAAATTAGTGAATTTTAACACGTGTTAAGCAGCCCACAAATGTTTAGGTCTAAAAAGAAGAAAATACACCCTGATCTGCTCCTTATTACAGTTAATAATTGTGAGGCTTTTTTAAAAGACAAAATTCAAGATCAGTTATCTTGAATTAAGGAAAATAATCTTGTGTGCATTGTGTTAGATTAAATATTTAATATGAGATACTGTATGTTCCCTCAAAATACATTTAATCTTGTTCAGCTGTATCTTCCCTTTTTGTTTGTAGGGCCTCCTTGTGTTTTTGTTGCTTTCCTCCCACAGTTGAAAAATGCTCTGGTTGATTGGTACCTCTAAACTTGCTTGGCATGAGGGTGTGTGTTTTGAGTGATACTTATGTGCTGGAATTCTGTCCAGAGTCAATTTTAGCCTTCTACCTGTTAATGCTCAGTTTGGCTTCAGAAAATAGATGCCTTAAAGATTTTGCAGTGTATTCCTTAGGTCACTTGGTGTTGTGCTCTTAAAATACCACATCATATAAACTATTGCAACTTCTGCCCCCACTGATCTTTGAAGTGCCAGTTTACTACAGGCTTTAAGGACCTATTCCATGTGCCTGAATGTCACAATATATAATGACATTGGTTGGGACTGCTGATGACCTTTTACAAGATAAAGCAGGTCCTGAAAATGGTTGGGTAATAGAAGAACTGACATTTAAGTTTAACCTCATTGGTTTTTATAAGGTTATATACATGAATGAATTTAAGTTCTAAAGATTTGCAAGACATTTAAGTTAGATATTGTTACAAGGTATTCAGTAATTATGATTCTGTTTCAAAATTAATTGGGGAAAATCCTTATTTTTTCCGTAGTTCTAATTGCATTTTGACTTACTGAATTTTGGAAATTAAAGTCCTGAGAATAAGTGAATTTTATTTGACCCAAATCGTCCATACAAATAATTGAAAGTAACCTTTAAGAATACATTCTTCTTTATCATAGTGCCAAGAATTGGCAAAATTTGGTATGTTGGTTGGACTTGTGAGTAAGACTTTCATGACGCTACTACTCCTGCTACTACTTCAGCTACTGCAGGCACAATCACAAACATCCTACTAAGAGAACTGAACTTCGGCACAAAGCAGTACAAGATGAAGAAGGCTAATAACAGTTTAAATACAAAAGTTATTACAAATATTTTTGACTAGGGCTGTGCAGCTTCATGAAAAATCATAATTCGCAATTATAAAAATAATTCAAATTCATAAACAAACTATAACTTACAAACTTATTAGAGACGAGCAGTGTACATTTTGTTCTAATCACCATTATAGTCTGTTATTTTAACTTCTAGCTTATTTTTTTTTACTAACTTCAATTTTTAAGGGAGTTTAAACACAGTATGTTTATTTTAGCATAAAAATAGTGTGGCAGGGTGGCAGAGTTGTTTAACAGTACTGTACTACTGTCTGAATCTTGGCCATATCACAGTTTACAAGGGGGAGTTAGGCTAAAGTTAGAAAATGAGATTTATCAGAAAATGGAACGAGCCTTAACAATACTGATAATGTCATTTCTCAATGTAGTCTCCACCCTTCTCAATGCACTTGCGCCACCTGTCTGGAGGTGCCTGGATTCCAGCAGAATAAAATTTTTGTCTTGTCCTCTCAACCACTCGTGCACCTGATTTATTGTCGAACACTACATGCCAAGGGGTACTACAGTCACTAGTGCAAGTTACTGTGACTTGCTGGAGACTGATGTGAAGCCTGTTATTCAATCCAAGCAGCAGGGACTGCTGTCTCAAGGAGTCCTTTTGCTGCAAGACAATGCCCACCCACACACTTCTAAGAACACCAAGGCTTGTCTGGAGAAACTGAAGTTTGAGGTATTGCCACATCCTCCCTGTTTGCCAGATTTGGCACCATGTGATTTCCACCTTTTTGGACCGCTAAAAAAACATTTGGGTTTCCGTCAATTCAAGATGGATGATGACGTGAAGAAAACGGTGCACAAGTGGTTGCGAGCACAAGACAAAACCTTTTATTCTGCTAGAATCCAGGCACCACCAGGCAGGTGGCTCAAATGCATTGAGAAGGGCGGAGACTACATTGAGAAATGACTTTATCAGCTTTGTTAAGGTTCGTCCCATTTTCTGATAAATCCCATTTTGTAACTTTAGCTTGACTCCCCCTCGTATATGGAGTATGCATGTTTTTCTTGTGCTTATGAGGAGTGACTGCAGGCAGTTGGATTTCCACTTCCTAAAGGTTGCATTCACATTCTTGCAACAAAAAATAACCCTGTGATGAGTACATATCGAACATCACAGTTGTGCAGAGGTTGCTGTTGTTGCCTTACAGTTTCTGAGTCTAAGGAACTGTCATTCTGTCTGTGTCACTGTGGGATTTCACCAGGTACTCCAGACTATATGGACAAGGTATGCCAGGAATAACTTAGAGTTATAAATTAAGCAGTGATTTAGTGTTTTATCATGGAATTACTGAGACTTACCGGGTTCATTATGGATTGGTCTTCTCCTGTGCTTCCTACATTTAGCACAAGCTTGGACACATATACACACACAGTGCACTTAAGCCATTTAAGTTTTTTTTTTTTTTTTGTTCTTTATTTCGTCTTATACGATTTCTCGTATTAGAAATTTGTTAGTTTTGGCATACCCCTTGGGGTCAGAGCGCAGGGTCAGCCATTGTACGGCACCCCTGGAGCAATTACAGGTTAAGGGTCTTGCTCAAGTGCCCAGCAGAGTAGGATCTCTTTTGGCAGTGACGGGGATTTGAACCGGCAACCTTCTGGATACCAGCGCAGATCCTTAGCCTCAGAGCCACCACTCCACCCTATATATTTGTGATGCCTGCACAAAATGTTACTTATTAATAAACCAAATAGGGACTCGCTAGCTTTGGTTTGAGCAGACCAGCTGACAGTTCTTTAGATGCTGGAGGCTAAGGCTCTTTAACTTTGGCCAATTACCAAGGCATGTTGCTCCTTTCTGCCCTGCACACTATTGAAGGCAAAACTTTTCATCAGCTGTCCCTGAGAAAGAAGTGGCAATCTGCCGATACGAGGTGCCCTGTATTTACTTCAATCACCCAAGGTATGCAGACAAAGTATAACAGATTGTTAAGAAAATAATTTTATTAGTATAAACTATACATAATAGCAGTAAGCAATGAATATAATAGAAATCTAAATGATTAGAGCAGTAAATGAGTAGCAAAATCGGCATGTGAAGTCCTGTGGCAGTCCAAAGGCTTCATACGAGGCAAATAAAAGGGAAGATACTTCAGATAATGATATGAAAGCTGAAGAACTTCTTTAGTAATAGCATCTTTATGAAGCAGTGTCCTTGATGGTGGTTTGTTGAAATTCAAAAGTGAAGCTGACACAAAGACGGGGTCTTTCTCACTCACACTCTCTCACACCTTCTGTACGTCCGTCCTTTATGCCACTATTCCCATGTGGGGCTTCAGACCCCATAATGTTATTCAATGAAAAATGGCTGTTGTGTCTAATGATTGATAGGTTTGCTCAAAAAAAAAAAACCAAAAAAATCCTCCTTACCTTTTGTCACAAAATTTGTTTATGTCCTCTCAGTTCCTTCTGAAGCATAGATGCGTCCTCTCGGGTTTATGACTAGATAGATAGATAGATAGATAGATAGATAGATAGACTGTACCAGTCACTTTGACACAGAATTCTAAAACGCTACATGAAATAATACATGTAACGTATTGCAACATTTTTAAACATCCTGTAGACAGGTAAAATTGCAGCTTGTTTTTAAATATGTTGCCTGCAGTCACAAAATAACTAATCTACACTCAATAACACATGAATATTAACTGTTCATTTGGACAAGTACATATTTAGAAAGGTTTAATATAAAATCAAATATGTGAAACAATATCTGCACATTTACAGTTTATTAGCTTTTATAAATGTATTCTCACAAGTATTAAACTCTGCGGTGGGTTGGCACCCTGCCCGGGATTGGTTCCTGCCTTGTGCCCTATGTTGGCTGGGATTGGCTCCAGCAGACCCCCGTGACCCTGTGTTCGGATTCAGCGGGTTGGAAAATGGATGGATGGAAGTATTAAACTAAATCAAACAAAGTAATACAGTTTCAACTTTTTTTTCTTTATGATGGAGATAACGCAGTCATTTAGTGACAGTTTAAACTAGCAGAATGCTGAAATGAAATAAAAAATGTTAGAAGAGAAATAATTGTAAGGCAAAAGGAAGCAGACATTTGGTATTCTATAAGATCTTCAAAAGTGAGGCTGTTAGCAACAAAGGAAATACCTACACAAACCCTTTTTGCATCCTGCAAAACATCTCATTTTAATCTCTTTTAACATAGGCTTAGACTCAAATGTTTAAAGATTATATGAAGGTAACAGCTGTATTTTTTGTTTCAAAAAATAGTGTGCCTGTCTCATTATATCTTGAGTTTGATGGGGGTGGTGGTGGGGTGGTTAGAAAAGCTGCCATCCTCTTAAGCTATTCCAACCACTGGGCAGCAGACAAGGAATGAACTACCTGGATTTGTATCTTGCCATTTTCTGGAATGTCATTTACCCTCTAGAATCAGAATCACTTTTATTCAACAGTGCTTAATGTACAGCAATTTGATTTGGCAGATTTGGAGCTTCTTATAACAGAATGCAACATCACATACAAATAACATAAATTGCATAAATTAAAAAGAAAAACTTCTAACAAAGTTGGACAATAGTACATTTATAAAGGAGATGTGCAAATGATGATGTGTGAGTGTGTAAGCATGTGCTTACACATAACATGTACATACACTGTACACACACACATCTTCATGCAGTATATGACAGAACACATGAATATACAAAGAAGACAGGTTAAGTTACCTGTTTGAGATGGCTATGGCTCTGAGAAAGAAACTATTGAGGTGTCTGTTAGTTTTTATTGACCTGAAGCATTAACCTGAGGGAGCTTTTGGAATAAGCAATGAGATGGATAAGATGAGTCCGTGGTGATCCTTTTGACATGGTTAGTTACACGAGATGTATACAGGTCTGCCACAGATGGGAGTGCACAACACGCTGTAATTTATTTTTGGAATGTGCCGTTGCTGAACGAAACCAGGCAACATTGGAGAAAATGATTACACTTTCAATTATAGGTTTGTAAAATTGAACTAGAATTGGCTGGGAAACGATTAACTTCTTTAGTTGGCATAAGAAGTACAATTGCTGCTATATCTTTTCAGTGATGGAAGTGGTGTTAATGTCCAAATGCAGAATCGTTCATTTCTAGATGTTGTAACTGGCTGTTTGCAAAAGTGAATGACGATTTCTGCTGTCTTGGTGATATTGAGCACTAGGTTGTTGGAAGACACAAGGCAAGATACCTCTTTTCTATAAGTTGTTTCATTGCCATTAGAAATTAGACAAATAAAGATAGTGTCATTGGTGAACTTAATGATTTTAACTGATAATTTAAAAAGATATGGAAAGCTAAAAAAGGAAAGATAGTTGTTGGAATTGAAATAGGCTGCCAATTTAATAAGGTTAATTTGTGAGATTGAAGACAATATTTCAAATAGTCTTGGCAAAGTTAACACCATTGTAGTGAGGAAAAATCAAGCAACCATGAAGGGTGTGCTTTCCCTGTGGTCTGTGAGTAGATCTCAATGTCCCAGTGCTGTAAAAATAGCTCCTTTCTTCTGATGAGAGATAAAACCGAGGGCCTTAACTCTCTGTGCATTTTTCAGAGTACTGTAGTATTTTTCTAGGTGTCCTAGCTTATTTGCCCACGTTGGCCTGGTTATTCTGGCCTCGTAAAACATCCCCTGTTTCTAGTCGGCAGTTTCTCTCATGGTGAGCATACAGGCTAAGAATGACTGCCTTCACTCCTTCTTCTTCTTCTTCTTCTATTTTTTGGCTGCTCCCATTAGGGGTTGCCACAGCGGATCATCTTCTTCCAGATCTTTCTGTCCTCTGCATCTTGTTCTGTTACACCCATTACCTGCATGTCCTAACACTAACCAAATAAGTTACTATAATCAGAGTAAAAGGAATTACATTAATGTATTTTATTTGGGTTATTTTAACTGATTACTGTAAATATGAACAGTTTTTGTTAAACAAAATTACTGAATTTTCCCTAAATCACCAGTTTTGACAACATTACTGTGGTATCCCAACATGACAGGTGATTTTATGCCAATGACATTTATTTACTTTTTTTTAAACATACCTGGAAGTTAGTTACTTAATATGATTGGATAACATAATATGTAAATTGATCTAAATTATATATAAAGCTTAAAAACATTAATTTTTAGTAAAGTCAACCTAAGGAAACTAGGTAAAAACAAAATACCTTAGGAAGTATTTCTGTGAGTGTCATTGTTAATTAAAGAAATGAAACCCATTTATATTATTTCTACATAAATTACACTCTAGTTGTACTAGAAATGGGTACATAAAGCCTTAAAACCTATTAATTTTGAGTAAAGTCAAAAGTTTAAGTTAGCTGAATGATATCAACATACCCCAAGAGTCATTTTTAAGTATATGTTGAGTGAATGCAAGTATCTCAAGTTTGATTTCCATCTCTTTACAACTTTTTGAAATGGAAGCTAATTCGAAACAGAAACTCAAACCACTGCATTCTTTTTTGTGGTGTTGGTACAGAGCAGGAAATGGGTAATTCAACGCACAGTTTTTCCATTTCATGGAGTGAAAATTGAGTCTAGCACAGAGAAGTGAGAGAATAGGAGAGTGAGAGGCAAGCTACACTGTGGCTGGCAGAGATGACTCGCCATCGGGCTTAAATGCCAGCCTCCTGGCCCCTGTTCCACACTCTTCAGATGCTATTACAGAATTAGGCAATTTTGTTATTTATTTTTTATTAATGTTGATACTTGAGTGTCCCTTTTAGCTGTCTAATTCCTACTATGCAAATGATGATGTTGGGTTTGCCTCCCCACCACCCTCTATTTGAACAAAAAGATAAATGGATCAGATAGATGGTTAAGTGGATGGATGGACATCATTTGTGAAGGGATCCACCAATGAGTGTGCACAACACAAAAAGTGAAACTGGTAAATGTGAAGGTTTCAGTGTTTTGTTTTGTTTCTTACCATGATGTAGGGTTATTGTTGCATCCTTACATAATGTAGAGGAGTAACATCTGCTGTATACATTGGTTTGTATTGTGCTTATATAAGAAAGACAAATGCAAAATGCATGATCTGATGGTAGCAGACATAAAAACAAGTAAAAAGAATTCATACAGTATGTAATCTGCGGTTTAAGTGACCATGCTGTAAATGATTTGACAGGATTTGTTTTCATCAACAGCACATAAAATGGATGTCTTAATTAAGTCTGACAGAAACATTGCAATTTTATATTGTCAGATTATTAGCTCTGTTTGACCTCTCAGAATGAATCGAGCACATGTTTAAAGTTTCTGACTTGAGCTAATGCTAACAGTGTTTAAAGGGCCATTCATATAGCACAATCACAATGTCATCTTTAAATGCAGTGTTTTTTTCATTACCACAGGTTGTTTGACACTTGTAAAGAGTGCAATGAAATTCCTTTTTGTTATATGTAATAACAAAATAAGAAAAGAAACATTCATACTCTCACTGCTTTTCTGATGTCTCTTATTTCATAGTTAAAAATAGGACAGAGCCCATCCTGATAGTATTGGGTGGAAAGCAGCATCCAACCCTAAATGGGTATACCTCTGCATCACAGGGCACATTCATTCTGTTTTTGAGAAAACCAGTTTAAATGGATATTGAAATCCTTCACAGTGCCAGGCAACAATCAGTTGAGGAGGAGGATGTTATATATGTATTAACATTTTAAATACCTGTTCTAATAAATGAGTGATTCTAGTTTTACAGTCAGTTTAATATGATTTAGATGATCATAACTTGCATCTCTGTAGTTGATAAAAACAACTTTTGAACCTTTTGGTTGTAAATGATGAGTACCATCTAAAATCGAGTACAAGTGAGAGCAACGTTTCTAAGAAGTGGTTAGAATTCTGTAACATGGGACAGATTTTACTGGAGCAACACTTAAAGGCCATGTCACATTAGGCGACATTTCCAGCGAATATTTTGTTTTTTCTCAAGTCACAGCCTTAATTTAGATAATCTTACCCTTGCCAAATCTGAGGCAGTCGGCAGCATACACCCGTGTGACATAGCTAACAACTGAGACCAACTAGACTGCGACTGGCTAAGATAAAATCAAACCTGTTTAATTTTCTTGTTAGTTGAAGGAGCGGGATGTAAATGCAAGAGAGCTAACAACCAATGAACACTCGTATGGAATTTCAAGGCATAGAATACAGTGATGAGGAATAAGGAACATGTGTTTGGAACCTTGCAATCACAGGAGATGCTCATCTTTCTGATGTCTCATGCTTTATTTATTAAATCAGAAAAGGAAAAGAGCAGTCTCTGGGGCAGATCGCTCCAATTGTTAACCCTTCATGCAGCACTGGTCCATCCTACAGCATGGAGGCTTATTTGGACTTCAAAAACAGAAGAGAGACTTGTCTTTCTGATGTCCTAGGATTTAAGTACCATGACAGAATGAAAAAAAGATAAAAGGGCAGAGATTGCTTTTGAACTCACAGTAGTTGTTAACCTGTCTCATTGCATCTGTACAGCACCTGCTCTGTCAGGCATCATGCTATTGGCTGTCAGAATAAGGGTTGTGCATACCTGTGCTGGGCAGTCGAGTTGGGTTTAACTGCAGCCTGCAATGCCTATGACATTGGTCAGGTAATGCCCACAATTTTAGTCACAAAATGCCCTTTGAGTGAGATAACACTCCCACAACCCTAATCTTAACCATAATGTAACAGGGTTCTAATCTTAACCATAGTGTAATGCAATGGACGTTGCGTGGCTGACACTGAGGGTGTTTCCTGATGTTGGGGCGTTACTTGACTGACCTCAGGTACTGCGGTCTGGAATTACACTAGGTTTGGACAGTCAGCACCAAGTCGATAAATGTGACTTGGCCAGCAATTTTTCGGTTGTGAAATTTAACATGGTGCAGCAACAAGATCTGCGATTGCAATCGGCAAATCTGACCTGTCTCATGACAAAAAGTCATGTAATGTGACATCGGTTTAAGGTCGATCCCATCTTATATATAAATGTCTAGTCGTGGAAGTATGTGTGTGCCTGTCAGTCTGGCTCGGAAGTGAGAGGTGTAGTCGGGGTAAAGGCTCCATCCCCGAGGAAACAAACTCGCTTAGCTGCTAATACACAAGCGATGCGAGCACATCGCCAAAATGGTATCCCTTTTACTTTTCCTTCCGCTGCTAGTACACAAGCGAGGCGAACATGTCGGCAAAACGAAACCTTCAAAGAAAGACAAACTCACTTAGCTGCTCATGCACAAACGATACAAGCACGTCAGGAAAACAAAACCTCCTAGGAGAGAGATACCCAGAGTAGTTCCTTTCAATTACCTGACATCTCTAAATTTCTATTTTTTTCTGATGATTTCAATAGTTTCTAGGACCCCAGGCTTTTTACAGCATGGGCTTACACAGCTAATTACTTTATAATAATTCAGAATCTTTGATGATTTTGAACAGAAGCCACAGCTTTGTACTTGTTAAAGAATAGAATGATGCTATAATTTATACAGAGGTGGCCTTAGGGGTGTGCAGGGCTTAGTGCTGACCAACCCCACATGGGGCCGGTAACATGAAATGCTGTTACCGGTATGTGTGAACTGTATAAACTTGCGTGCAAATTTAATAAAAATAATGTTAACATACACCGGATTTTCTCATTACAGTATTCAGCTAAATTTTTGAAAGATAACAAGTGGGCTTTATCAAATTATAACGATATAATCTATTAAAAAAGTACAATTCATAATTCATGACAATACCACGACAGTGTGAAATGTGATGTGGTGTCATGCGGAAATTAACAGGGCCTCTTCTAGAAAAGTACCAAAATTGCAAGTACAGTATACTCTGAATCCCGAGATGCAGGATGTCATAGTCATAACTCATCTTGATGTCATGTCAGCCGGTTATCATTAGCGATTACATTTTTGGATTCAGCGGGTTGGAAAATGGATGGATGGATGGATGTTTTTGTGCATTAATATTCGGACATGTTTATGGCCTACAAATAAAATGTGAGTTTCAGTGTTTCAACAGGAAGTGTGAAATTAACATATCGGTATCATCATGAAATCTCTTACCGGTTTCCAGGTTCAGAGATGAAAATCCACTTGTCTTGCCTTCCGATTGGAAAAGTCGTTGACAACATCTACGTAGTCTATACTGGATGAAATGTCTTTTTCTATAGATAGGAGAAGCCAACCCAGCGACTAATGGGCTATACCTATTTTAGGAAGGGAATATACAGGTGACCCTTTTCAGGCGATGAAAGTAATCTGGAGAATGTTTTCAAAGACGTACATGTACGGAATTTGACCTTGAAGAGGGATTGTAAAAGGGTTCCTCTTAGAAGCATCTCAGATACAGTGTATACTGGAGAATATAACTTGACAAATCTGCTTGAATGGGGAACATGGACCTTGAATTTATATTTTTGACAGGAAAGCAATAAAATTTCTATCTAGAGTAAGGAAGCTGAGGCATTCTTGTATACTTTTTTTCCACTGTGCTCTGTATTTTGTTGGAAATGTGCACCTTATGGCTTTTGAAAACCACTGAACATTTGCAGTGAAGGATTTAATTTTGGTGATAGAATAAAAGTTCACCACTTTCATCTGGTCTCTTTCCAAGATTGTGGATATACTTCTAATAACCTATGCAATTTAAAACTTTTATCTGTTCTCTCTGGTTACACATTTTTAGGCATGTTTTTTTTACTTTGATCTCTGTTCAGCATTATTAGCTTTGGAGTCTTATTGTTTAAACGTTTGATCTTTGTTATTCACTTATTAATTTCAACTATACTTATTCTCTTGGTCTCTCTCTCTTTTCACTGCTTTTTGCAGTAGCTTGCAGTACAGGAATAAACTGTCTTAAGGTTACTTAATGGGGGCAGAGACACTGAAATGTTGGAGCAAGCTCTAACTTTCATCCCTTTAACTAAGGAAGGGCTATCATCAAACTAAAATTGAATGCAGGTATTTGTGAGAATTTTTGTATTGAGAGAAGGGCTACTCTCAAACTACAATTGATCCTGGGTGAGTTAGAACTTGCTGAAAGTGTGTTTAATGTCACGTCAATGAAATAATGGCTATGATGGATATAGGACAGTTGCTTTTCTCATAAATGTGTCTTAAGGTTCCATGTATGTTCTTTGTGGGGTGTATAATCTAAAATGCAAAATCAGTATTTCATTTGTATCTTAAAATATTTTTTATTGGTTTCTCCTAGGTGCTACAAACAAAAGAAATCAATGGATGCTATACTGTCAATAAGGATCATTGGCAAACATTTAAAAATCTATGGAGTTGTTTTATGCAGAGAATTGAAACTGAACCTGATGATGAATTAGTAAGTGCTGTATACACAGACAATGAAGGCCTTTTTGAAGTCATTGACGATAAGGATTCCTTCTTTCGCCCATCCCTGAGATATCTGCTTGTAAGTACCAACGATAGAACATTTTATGTGCTGGGCCTTTTAGCTTGTCATCTGTTTGTTTTGTCCTGAAGTGGCAAGTGCTGTGAAATGGCAGTCGATTTTCTGTAAAAGCCTCTGAATTTATTATGATGTCTTTCAGTAAAAAGAAAATTCATAGTTTTGCACAACATACAGGCTTGGGCAGATTTGTGGCAGATGAAGATTAATGTGAGTAAATGAAAACTGTTACACATAGAAAGTAAAAATGTTAGGTTTGAATACCCAATGGGGAGGGAGGGGGGGGTCTGAAAATTGAGAGTACACCTTATGAGAAGGTTTTTAGAGTCATAGTGGACTCTATGCTATCAACTTCCCGACAGTGGTCAGAAACCATTAAGAAGGTTAACATAATGTTAGGTTATGTAGCATGATGTGTGGATTACAAGTCCAAGGAGGCTATGCTGAAGCTTTATATTGCACTGGTGAGACCTCATCTGGAATAATGTGTGAAGCTTTGAACTCCAGGCTACAGAAAGATCATATCAGCGCCAGAAAACGTCCAAAGAAGAGCAACTAGACTGATTCCAGGACTACAGGTGATGAATTATGAAGAAAGATTAAAAGAACTGAGCCTATTCACTTTAAGCAGAAGAAGATTAAGAGGTGACATGATTGAAGTGTTTAAAAATTATGAAGGGAATTAGTACAGTGGATCGAGACTGTTATTGTAAAATGAGTTCATCAAGAACACTGGGACACAGCTGGAAACTTGTTAAGGGTAAATTTTGCACAATCATTAGGAAGTTTTTCTATGGAGAACCATAGACACTTGGAATAAGCTACAAAGTGTGGTAAACAGACTTTAAGGGCCTTTCAAAACTAGACAATGTTTTTTTAGAAGAATTAAGTGGATAAAAACGGCAAACTTTGTTGGACTGAATGGCCTGTTCTCATCTAGATTGTTCTAATATGGAGCAAAGGTTCCTTACTTAGTTTAATAAAAGGATCAGAAAATCACTTCTGATTTTCACACCTCTTTGCTCCTGCGATAGCATCCCAAGTATCCAGCTAATAAACCAGATGGGTGCAATTGGAATCTATGCCTTAGGAGGGAGGCTCTGTAATGAATCTGTAACATATTCGGACTCTGTTACTAGTGCAACCAAAGGCAGAGTACTTATGCAGTTTCGATTAGTATGCTTCAAATAAGATGGAACAGCACTCAAATGTTTACAGGTTACAGCAAATGAATGATCAAAATATTCTTAAATGTTGAGGGCAAAATCTTCTTCGGCATAGCGGCTCAAAGACTATCCAGTTACTTGCAAAGAAACCACCTCATTGATATATCAATTCAGAAGGCAGGGATCTCGGGCTTCTCCGGCTGTCTGGAACACACTAGCACCATCTGGTACCAGATTCAGGTTGCCAAGAAGGAGGGAACAAATCTGCATGTGGTCTTTCTGGACCTTGCTAACGCCTTTAGTTCAGTCTCTCACAAGTTCCTCAGGGCTACCTTTGACTATTTTAGGGTACCCAGTGACTCTCGCAGATCTTGTCAATGCGTATTTCCGGGACATTTAGCTGTGCATAACAGCAGGTTTCACCACAGCATGGCAGTGTCTGGAGGTAGGACTCATCGCAGGCTGCACCGTCTCCCCTCTAGCCTTCACCATGGCTATGGAGGTGATCATTAGAGCATCTCAATGGGTGGTTGGAGGAGAGCACTTAAGTCCTGGGGCCTCATGTATAAACGATGCGTACGCACAAAAATGTATCACTGTATCTGAGTGTGGAATCACAGCTCTACAGCACATGATTGGAAAGAGATTATCGGTATACAGCATCAAGCACATGCTGCCTCAGCCATGCAGTCTATTGAACTGCACTCATACGGCAAACGCTTCAGAGCCTTTCCTCATGGTTCAGAAACAGTTTCATCCCAAGAACTATAAACGCACTCAATCAGTCCATCAAGTGCTCCTTGTAGAAAGCTTTGTACTTATAAGTACAATTACCTCACTGTAAACTTGCGATACAGATATAATTATGCACAACCTGAGCCACTTTATAAAGCGCGTATGTACATATCATCATGACGATATCATTCTTAAGATGAAATGCAGGAAAATATGTTTATTATATTATACAGATAAAATGTTAACATCATTTAAATAATCTATTGTATATTGTTAATAATTAAACATGTGAGGACACGGTGCCGCAGCGCTAGTGAGGAGCTGGCGCTCCATTCACGGATTGTTCCTGCCTTGTACTGTATTCATGCTGGGGCTGGCGCGACACTGGAAGGACAGATGGATAGAATAATTAAACATGTACTACGAAAATATTTCGATATTCCTTAAAAGTTTTTAGGAATTAGCATTCTAAGCTTACAGATGGCTTAACGTCTATTACAGAGCTGATTGTGTGGTGATTGGGTATTTGGAGAAAGAAAAGTAAGGACAGGAATTAGTGGTTAGTACGTTTGAAAGAGACAGTACTGCTGCAATAAATTATTTCATTGAAGGTCGCGCGCAGTGCAGCAAGCATCTTGCGTGAGGCAGGAACAATCGCTGCGCCACTGTGTTCCCATGTTTAATAACATGCTTTAACTCCTATCATCATGAAAATTATATCAAGTATACATCAGTATTTTAATTATTCAGAGACCTGTAATATCACGAATTTAATGGATTCTGTGTCCTGTCGAAGAAAGAGAAATCCCGTTTAAGAAGCATGTAGTGATTCACACATATAGAGCACATAGAAGGTCAAATACAAAACAAGCATGTAACTTGCTACTTTAGTTACGATGGGATTTGAGAAGGTAGTAAATTAAACAATTTTAAGATGAACTTTATGATGTTCTACTTTAATGACAAAATAAACTATGTGATTAAAGTGGAAATTTCAAGATTAAAGTTGACACTTTGTGCTTTTTTCCCCCACTGTGTGCCTATTTTTTTTTCTCTGTACCCTAATAAGCTTTAATATGACACTCAGACGGTGGGCTACTACTCACCTTTTTCACGGCGAGTTTGACATCTGACAATTTTTTTATTTCGGCCCCTGTGTGACTTTGTGAACTTGAGCTTTCGAGTTTCTCTGACACTCTGTCACTTGATCAGCTTCCTTTTGTGGATTATATCACTGTTTAAACCAACAAATAGTAAGTTTTTCCTTGCCTCCACTTGGTATTCGCTGAAACTCTTCTTCTGTTTTCCCCGTGCTTTTGCCATTGTCTTTTCCCAGAAGGCTGAGCTTAAGGGCTATTTATATTGATTTGCATATTCAAAGAGGCGTAATTCTGGGAGGAGTTAGGGCAGGACAGCAGGCGCGTGCACGTGTGTTACTTTTCACGCTTACCGGGATTTATGTAGCGGAAGAACGTGGAAGTTAGTGTTCGCACAGATTTATGCATCTGGATTTTTTTGTGCACACGAACATTTCCGCTTTTGTCCGTACGCCATGTTTTAGTGTGAATTCTACGCACGGTGTTATGCTTGAGGTCCCTGGTCTGAGGATGCCACCTATCGGAGCATTTATGAATGATCTTACAACATTTACCATGAGCAAGGCTTGTACTTGGAGACTGCTCAGAAAGCTCCAAGAAAACATTGAGATGGCCCGGATGAAGATCAAGCCAAGCAAGTCCAAAAGCATTTCCATCATTAAGGGGAACCTGGCTGACCAGTTCTTTTATATTGGCGATGAGGCGATTCCCACAGTCTCTGAGAAGCCAGTTAAGAGCCTACAGCGTTGGTACAGTGAATCGCTCAAGGACAGGGACCAGGTAGAACAGGTCAGGAAGGATGCTATCTGTGGCCTGGAGACCATCAACAAAACTTCTGTCCCTGGCAAACTGAGGCTTTGGTGCTTGCAGTTTTGCCGCTTCCATAGCTCATGTGGCCACGAACCCTGTATGAGGTTCCAGTCATGAAGGTGGAAAAGCTGGAGCGGCTTTTTAAAGATGAAAGATGTGTGGGAGATAGAGGCATTTAGAGTGAGCTTCACCATCAAGGCTGCCTATGATGTCCTGCCGTCTCCAAAAAATCTAAGCCAGTGGTATGGAGAAGATCCCACATGCTCGACTGCCCATCACCAGCAACATTAAAACACCATCTCTCAAGGCCTCTACACCTGGCAGCACAACCAGGTGCTACAGTGCTTGGCAGGAGTGCTGGAGAAGCAACAGATGAGTGTTAACGCCCTCTCTCCCCTTTTATTCCATCGGCCGGCAATAGCATTTGTCTGGGAAGGAGAGGGTTGAGATGAATAGATAGATAGATAGATAACTTTATTAATCTCAATGGGAAATTCACAATATGCCACTCCAGGACCAGACTCCGGGAAGCTGGGTGGTGCGTGAGATTGGAAGTTGTTGGTGGACCTTAGTGAAAACCTCTGCTTCCCAGCTGAGATTGCATCTACCAACCTTAGACTTGACCTTGTGCTATGGTCGGCATTTCTCCAGCTCGTCTACATCATTGAGCTTACTATACCATGGGAGGATGCAGTGGAGGAGGCCTACAAGCGCAAGAAGCTGAGATACACCGATCTCGCAACCGATGTGCAATAATGCAGCTGGAAAGCTAAAGTCCAACCAGCCGAGGTAGGCAGAGGGTTTATTGCCACCTCAACATCAAGGCTACTCTGGGAGTTCGGAGTGCGGGGACAGGCTCAGTGGCAAACATTGAAGGACTTCTCCAAAGCTGCTGAAAAGGGTAGCCAGTGGCTCTGGCTCAAGAGGAAGAACTCCAGCTGGCCTTCAACTGGGGAGATGGCGTCTTGGGGGTGAGCCCGCATCACTGTGAGGGGCACCCACTTGATAACCCAGAAAAGCGCCATCACTCATTTGACAATTCCATAGAATCTAGGCTGAAGGTCTCATGTATGCAATTAGGGATGTAAACACCTAGTTGTATGAAACAGAAGATAAATTAGAAATCTGTGTGCTCTCCTTGTGTTAAATATGCTAGGGTAGAATTTAACAATTGTGAATGCCATCTACAGAAAATTGTTTTCTGTTGATAATTTCAAAGACATTAATTCATCAACACTCAATTCCAGAATCTTTAAGGGTAGAGTTAATGGAGTAAACTAGCAACCTTGTTTTAAGTTGCAAGAATTTTTAGCAGGTGTAAATGTCTGATCTTAAAATAAACAAGATGAGACCAGAAAAATAAGTACAGTGGGACCTCGGTTTGTGAGTAACTTGGTTTACAAGTGTTTTGCAAGATGAGCTAAAATTTTTAATCAATTTAGACTTGATAAACGAGCGAGGTCGTGCAGTACGAGTAGTATGTATATATGCTTTGTCTGCTGAACGTCATGTGATCACAACTTCTCTCTCTGTCTCGCTGCGGGATTGTGGGCAATCGTCTCCTATTCTCTGTCTGAGTCGACGTGCCTCACTCATATAGTCAACATCCGTACGAGCGTATACTGTTTACTACAGCATTGTGACTTTGTGTGTGTGTGTGTGCGCGCGTGTGTGCTGTGATGTGCGAGTCCCCGTCTTGCACCCCAAAACACAAAGCGGAGTCTCAGTACTTTAGCGACACCAGCTTTATTCAGCTTGAAGCAGCAACAGCGTGGTTATTTATTGTAGCGGGATCTGCCACTCTCCTATACACAGACACAGCAGTCAGGCGGGTTGTGGCCAAGTAGTACTGTGCCCTGAGCATTTATAATGTTGAATGTTCCTTGTATCACCCATTGACGGCAGGCGCTTATAGCATGTCCGTGATCTTTTCGAATTCGCTTTTACGCTACAGCGCTGGGTGACTGCGATTGCTTTGGGATGCTCTTCTACGTGTCATCCCATTGGGTGGAATCCCACAAGAGTTTAGAAACTCACTCACACCAGCCATGATTCTTTTCAAAGGTAAAGTGCAGGTTAATTTGTTTTATGTATTTTTACTTTATATTTTGTATTAATCATTTTTATATGAATAGTTTTGGATTATGGAATGAATCATCTGAGTTTCCATTATTTCTTATGGGGAAATTCACTTTGATATACGAGTACTTTGGACTGCGAGCACGGTTCCGGAACGAATTATGCTCGCAAACCGAGGATCCACTGTACTTTGATGATAGATTTTTTTTTTTTTGGAAAAATGTTGGGTGCCTCTCCTTGAACCACCACCTTATCGTGGTGGAGGGGTTTGCGTGTCCCAATGATCCTAGGAGCTCTGTTGTCCGGGGCTTTATGCCCCTGGTAGGGCCACCCAAGGCAAACTGGCCCTAGGTGAGGGATGAGACAAAGAGCGGTTCAGCAAACCTTCTGTGATGAATGAAAACTTTGGACGGCATTTTCCCTCGCCCGGACGTGGGTCACCGGGGCCCCTGGGCCCTCCTCTGGAGCCAGGCCTGGAGGTGGGGCTCGATGGCGAGCACCTGGTGGCTGGGCCTGCAACTATGGGGCTCGGCTGGGCACAGCCCGAAGAGGCAACATGGATCCCCCTTCCCATGGGCTCACCACCTATGGGAAGGGCCAAGGTGGTTGGGTGCAGTGTGAGTTGGGTGGTGGCCGAAGGCGGGGACCTTGGCGGTCCGATCCTTGGCTACAGAAGCTGACTCTTGGGACATGGAATGTCACCTCTCTGAAGGGGAAGGAGCCTGAGCTAGTGCGCGAAGTCGAGAAGTTCCAGCTAGATATAATTGGACTCACCTCAACGCACAGCTTGGACTCTGGAACCAATCTCCTTAAGAGGGGCTTGACTCTCTACCACTCTGGAGTTGCCCTCGGTGAGAGGTGCCGAGTGGGTGTGGGCATATTTATTGCCCCCCGAATTGGAGCCTGTTCATTGGGGTTTACCCCGGTGGACAAGCGGGTAGCCTCCCTCCGCCTTCAGGCGGGGGTATGGGACCTAACTGTTGTTTGTGCGTATGCGCCGAACAGCAGTTTGGAGTACCCACCCTTTTTGGAGTCACTGTAGGGGGTGCTAGAGGGCATACCTTCTGGGGACTCCCTCGTTCTGCTGGGAGACTTCAATGCTCACGTGGGCAATGACAGTGAGACCTGGAAGGGCGTGATTGGGAGGAATGGCCCCCCCGATCTAACCCGAGCGGTGTTTTGTTATTGGACTTCTGTGCTCGTCACGGATTGTCCATAACGAACACCATGTTCAAGCATAGGGGTGTTCATATGTGCACTTAGCACCAGGACACCCTAGGCCTCAGTTCGATGATCGACTTTGTGGTCGTGTCGTCAGACCTGCGGCCACATGTCTTGGACACTCGGGTGAACACAGGGGCGGAGCTGTCAACTGATCACCACCTGGTGGTGAGTAGGCTTCAATGGTGGGGGAGGATGCCGGTCAGGCCTGGAGAGTCCCCCGTCAGAAGTAGCTTCAACTCCCATCTACAGCAGAACTTCAACCACATCCCGAGGGAGGTGGGGGACATTGAGTCCGAATGGGCCATGTTCCGTGCCTCTATTGTTGAGGCTTTTGACCGGAGCTGTGGCCGTAAGGTGGTCGGTGCCTGTCGTGGCGGCAATCCCCAAACCCGTTGGTGGACACCGGCGGTGAGGGATGCCGGCAAGCTGAAGAAGGAGTCCTAAAGGACCCTTTTGTCCTGTGGGACTCTGGAGGCAGCTGATAGGTACCGGCAGGCCAAGCAGAAAGCGGCTTTGGTGGTTGCTGAGGCAAAAACTTGGGCGTGGGAGGAGTTTGGGGAGGCCATGGAGAACGACTTTTGGACGGCTTCGAGGAGATTCTGGTCCACCATCCGGCGTTTCAGGAGGGGGAAGCAGTGCAATGTCAACACTGTATATGGTGGGGATGGTGCGCTGCTGACCTCGACTTGGGACGTTGTGGGTCGGTGGGGGGAGTACTTCGATGACCTCCTCAATCCTACTAACATGCCTTCCAATGAGGAAGCAGAGCCTGGGGACTCGGAGGTGGGCTCCCCCATCTCTGGGACTGAGGTCACCGAGGTGGTCAAAAAACTCCTTGGTGGCAGGGCCCCGGGGGTGGATGAGATATGCCCGGAGTTCCTCAAGGCTCTGGATGTTGTAGGACTGTCTTGCTCGAGACGCCTCTGCAACATTGTATGGATATCAGGGACAGTGCCTCTGGATTGGCAGACCGGGGTGGTGGTCCCCCTCTTTAAGAAGGGGGACCGGAGGGTGTGTTCCAACTACAGAGGGATCATACTCCTCAGCCTCCCTGGAAAAGTCTATACGGGAGTCTTGGAGAGGAGGATCTGTCGGATAGTTGAACCTCGGATTCAGGACGAACAGTGTGGTTTTCGTCCTGGTCGCGGAACAGTGGACCAGCTCTACACCCTTAGCAGAGTCCTGGAGGGTGCATGGGAGTTTTCCCAACCAGTCTACATGTGTTTTGTGGACTTGGAAAATGCATTCGACCGTGTCCCTTGGGGAATCCTGTGGGGGGTACTTCGAGAGTATGGGGTACCGGAACCCCTGATAAGGGTTGTTCGGTCCCTGTACAATCGGTGTCAGAGCTTGGTCCGCATTGCCAGCAGTAAGTCGAACCCGTATCCAGTGAGAGTTGGACTCCACCAGGGCTGCCCTTTGTCACCGATTCTGTTCATAACTTTTATGGACAGAATTTCTAGGCGCAGCCAGGGCGTTGAGGGGGTCCGGTTTGGTGGACTCAGGATTGGGTCACTGCTTTTTGCAGATGATGTTGTCCTGTTTGCTTCATGAGGCCGTGATCTTCAGTTCTCTCTGGATCGGTTTGCAGCTGAGTGTGCAGCGGCTGGGATGGGAATCAGCACCTCCAAATCCGAGACCATGGTCCTCAGCCGGAAAAGGGTGGAGTGCCCTCTCAGGGTTGGGAGCGAGATCCTGCCCCAAGTGGAGAAGTTCAAGTATCTCAGGATCTTGTTCACGAGTGAGGGAAGAATGGAGTGTGAGATCGACAGGCGGATCGGTGCGGCATCCGCAGTGATGCGGGCTCTGCATCGGTCTGCTGTGGTGAAAAAGGAGCTGAGCCGAAAGGCAAAGCTCTCAGTTTACCAGTCGATCTATGTTCCTACCCTCACCTATGGTCATGAGCTATGGGTAGTGACCGAAAGAATGAGATCGCGAATACAAGCACCTGAAATGAGTTTCCTCCTCACGGTGTCTGGGCTTTCCCTTAAAGATAAGGTGAGAAGCTCAGTCATCCGGGAGGGGCTCAGAGTAGAGCCGCTGCTCCTCTGCATCGAGAGGAGTCAGATGAGGTGGCTCGGGCATCTGATCAGGATGCCTCCTGGGCGCCTCTCTGGTGATGTGTTCCGGGCACATCTAACCGGGAGGAGGCCCCGGAGAAGACCCAGGACACGCTGGAGGGACTATGTCTCTCGGCTGGCCTGGGAATGCCTTGGGATTCCCCCGGAAGAGCTAGAAGAAGTGGCCGGGGAGAAGGAAGTCTGGGTATCTCTGCTCAAGCTGCTGCCCCCGTGACCCGATCTTGGATAAGCAGAAGAGTTATGGATGGATGGATGAAATGTTGGGTGTGTAGTTTAGACATTCTGAAGAAAGTGTTAATTTTTTATTGCCCCAACTTCACTTTTTCTCAGAACTACATACAGTTAATGTTGAAAAGGAAAACAACTGGTATGGCTGAGTTACAAATCATAGAAAATATTTTGCAAATAAAGCAAAGGCAAATTGTTTAATGATCAGTAAAACCCAAGTCTAAAGAAACCATGTACAATAAATTACAGTTCACTGAAGACTTCTTCACTTATGCAGGTGACTGCTATTTCTGCTGGTTAAGTCAGTTGGGTGTATGTAGAATGGCAGGAGATTTAACCAAAGGAGGTATGACATCTGATGGATAATTAGGTTGACCTAATTCCTGTTGCAAAATTCATATTTTACAGAGTGGGCAAATGATACAGTAGAAGCAGAGTAACTATGTAAAAAAAGTGTGATTGATATTATAATCCTGGTTACTAATACTATTCTGGTGTTCATGAGAGGCACCTTAGAGCTCAGGATTTTTCCACTCATAGCACAGTTTTTAAAAACACTTATGCTTATGTTGTTGTGGGTTTTTGGTGCAAAAAAACTCATGGTGAAATCTCATAAAAATCTTGTAAACTATATATCTAACCCTAATATTGTATGTTAATATTAAAGGAAAACCACAATGATTGTTGATATACCTAAATTTAATTAAGACCAACTAATCGTTTTCTTCAGATTAAAAACACCACATAAATGGAGTCTTTCTTTAGTTTGTGAGTAGGTTTGAAAAGACAGCCACCAAGAAAATGCCTTACATGTTTTTTTTTTTTTCCTGTTGAGAACAATGTGTTTTGAAAACAAAGGCAGTGCCATTTCCTTTGTGCCTGACTGCCACAGTAAATAGACCCGCTGTACAATTACCAACTGTTTCGTGCAATTTTCAGATGTTCCAGAACAATGCAGTCTGTCTCAAATGTTAAACCCATATTGCAGACATGACATTACCTAAAATGAACGTCTCCAAAGTCTGTCACAATTGTACACTCATCAGTGAAGAAGTGTTTATTTTTAAATTATCTAATTATTTTCACTTAATTTAGTCATTAGTTAAAATAATTATCTTCAAGTAGAGGATTTGCTATTTAGTGCTTCTACTGTTTGACATTTAAACAACTTTCAGCAATTAGAATACTTCTAGTAAATATTAGCAATGTGTGAAGAGGAAAAAGTGCGTTTTATGATCTTTTAGTGTTAGAGCTCTGCTTGTATAAATTTACCTCCACAAATTGCTCTTCCTCTTCAAAAATTAAAAATATCTGAAAATATTGACTTACTTTGAAGGCCTAATACTTGTTCATAATAAATTGGTTCACTTTGTAAAATTTAATGGATTCTGCTTGGTGGAATCTGATAAATGTCATCTGGTATTATCCTGTGAAAAACTCAGTGTTGGTCCAAGAGCAGAGTAGACAACAC
This sequence comes from Erpetoichthys calabaricus, assembly GCF_900747795.2. Lineage (NCBI taxonomy): Eukaryota > Metazoa > Chordata > Cladistia > Polypteriformes > Polypteridae > Erpetoichthys > Erpetoichthys calabaricus. The sequence continues at coordinate 59,543,098 of NC_041397.2, read as the reverse complement.
AAAATAGTTTGTACTTGCCCATCATTGGATCATAATGTCTTTTTTTTTAAAATATATGTGGTCTTTTAACAGAATATGCTCATTTTGTAATGCCTTAATTATTTTTTAATAGACCGACAACCTTAAAGCGGGTAATTCTGTCAAAAATTAGACAGTGTTTCTGGTCCAGAATTTGATTTTACATGGTTTTAGGTCAGTACATTTGAAATAGGGTCATTAGGTATCCATTCCTCTTTAGAAACCGCTTAGTCCACCACTGTGTGTGATCATGCGGGTTCAGCTCCATGCTCCCATCTTCTGTTAGGGAGCCCTTGAACCCAACACCGTCGGTAATGTCACCGATGAGCTAGACAGTGAAGCAATAACATTAGAGCAAGGGGATGATGTAAAAAGTGCAAAGTGCTTTTATTTACAATAAATCAAAACAAGTGTTCAAATCAAGTGCAGTGCATTCAAAGTCTTCATTAAATAAATAATCCATAAAAGAAATGTGGAGGTTAAAAACAATGCGAAAAAAAAAAACAATACTTTAAAACCGAGGTTAAAATGTTGTGCAGGAAGCAGTCGTTTAAAAAACAAATGCCAAGCCAGGTGCTTCTTTTAAACTAGCGCCTCGCCTGCTTCTCCCGTTAGGGCCCTGCAGCAGGCGAGACGCTGTCTCTGCAGCTGACCTTCTTTTGCCTACTTCTGCTACTGTCAGTCGCCTTACCGATCCTTGGCTCCGGTCGGCTCCCCCGACAGTGACTTAGGATTCCCCAACAACCAAGGCTTCCACGCTGGGGACACCACATCCCAAGTCTGCCTTAAGCGGAGAGTCACTCATCTCCCGGTCACTTCCGCCCTTCAAATTAAACTCTACGGAGTGACCACCTCTACTACTTACCTGGGTGTCGGCCAAACACCCAGGCTGCCTGCTCAGCTGCCGCAAACCTGCTCACACCCGCTCACCCGCACCTGCTTGCTCACTCACTCACTCACTCACTCACTCACTCACTCACTCACTCACTCACTCACTCACTCACTCACTCACTCACTCACTCACTCACTCACTGTTTCCTCCTGCAACCTCCATCTTTCTCTTTCTTTTTTCCTCATTCTCTTTTCTCCTCCCTAACTGTCTCGGGCTTCTCTATATATAATGGACATGGCAGCTGTGACAATCAACAGTTCCTGGGATCAACTACGCTGCGGACCGTCCCTCATCTGTGCACTTAGGTGAGAAACGCCCGCAACACAAATCCTCCCGGAAACCGCATCAGCCACACTATCATGCCCCTCGCTACACTGCGAGCACAATTATTATTCATTTAAGACAAACTGGCCTTTGCTGGGAGAGCTGTGGACCCACAACACCACACTGTGTTATGGGGAGTCATTCCCAAAACACACTCAGTCTTTTGGATGTTGTTGAAGACCACATTTGTATTTGCTTTTAGGATTTTTTTTTTTATTTCATTCCTCTGACTGAGTGAAACCATTTTTTTTTCTGAATAGTCCATTGTATAGATCTACTCATTGAATAGGCCCAAAGAGTAATATAAAATGAAAATAAGCAAAGTTTTGTTAGTTCCAATTTTTTTAAATTCGTTTTTATTTTGTATATAATTTTAGTTTAATGCTATTATTATGAATTTCTCATCCCCGGAAAGGTCAAAACTGTTGGAGAGCCAATGGGGTCAGGCCTGATGGGAATTGGAACTGGTGTGGTACTGAGGCATCGCCCACTGCATGGATGCACCCAGGTCCTAATTTGAGGTAGCCCATCCAGGTTGGATCATCTTCCTCTGCTGTTTGAGGAACTATGTATACTCTGCATTTCAGTGGCTGGGACTGGCCAGATCTCTGTAGGTGGGTACACCTTTTATTGGTCTGGTTGCTCTAATGGCTGTCATCCTCATGGAATTAGCTATTGTTGTGATGGATCAGCTCCTTCCAGTGGTGTCAATGTTGCTTCTTTCAACAAGTGTATTAAGAAACTCTAAGACACTCTCTGGGTGTATGCTCTGACCGCAGTGAGTGATGTCTCAGTGAGGGAGACATTTATTTGCAACTTTGCTCCGTGGATGATGGCTGCCCGCAAGGTGACACTCCTTTGGTCATGGGTGACTTCAATGCGACCACTGGCACTGACAGTGAGGATTGTGTTGGTCTTTAAGGGTCTGGCGACCATGGTAAAAGTGGCTCCATGATCCTTGACTAGCAAAAGGTCAGGGGCTGTGGATCACTGGATCCTGGTTCTAGCAACCTGAGCAGCATCGTTGGACTTGGTATTCCAACACTGGTGCTGCCATGAAAGAGATTGACCACATCCTCGTGGGCAGATAATGGAGACTCCTACAGAACTTCAGGGTCTACAGCATGCCAAGTTTGTGAATTCTGACAACAGACTTTTTGTTGCTCCTCTGAAGATCTAGCTTAGGTCCAGTAGGCTTCCACCAACTAGGAGAACGAGGCTGGACCTGACCAGACCCCAAGATCAGGCTGTTTCTAATGAGTTTGCACACAGTTTTTGTGACTGCTGATCCCAATGTGATGTGAGAGAACTTCCATGACAAGACCCTGAAGGTTGCTGAGGGTTGTGTTGGTGTTGCCAGTGTTCCCAGAAGGAAGTATTTTCTAACGGGGCACCCTGAATATCCTTGAGTGGAGTCACAGCGCATTGTTTGATGGTAATTCCGGTCTGCACCAGGAACTGAGAGGGATGACTGCGAGGGCAGTTAGGCAGGCATTTTAGAGGAATCTGTGAGCAAGTGACACACCATCTATAGTCTAGTGAGCCATGTCCTGCTTACAGAGGAATCGAAGCATTACGCATATCCAAATCTGTTCTTGGAGAGTTGCAATGTGGGTATTGGAACAGGATGGACTGGATGTTGAGTAGGATCATGGGGTCCAGCGTTTGTGGGGCGTCTGTTGGTGAAGAAAGATTTACTGATCTTGGCTTTGCCAACGATGCTGTGATCTTGGTGGAGTCAATGGAAGCTCTGATCGGGGCTCTTGAGAGACTTAGCAAGGAGTGAGAGTCTCTGGGCTTGAGAGTGTCCCAGATAGAAAAACAAGATCCAGGCCTTTAATGTCCTCTTGGGTATAGCCATCGGCAGTGTTTGTCTGCGAAGAGAATGTAGACCTTGTCGAGTGGTTTACTTACCTCGGCAGAGACATTCATATCTCTGGTGACTCTAGACAGATGGTTGCCTAGCGGTTTCTGAGGCAGAGATGAGTGTGCAGCCAGCGCCCGAAGACATGCTCGGCACAGCAGCACAATCACCACCTGACCATTGCACGGAGGTCAGCTTTTGTAATACTGACTGAAACAGAATAAGCAAACTGCGGGCTGTGACTCGCATTTACACATTGACTGTGATATCTGACCACTTCCTTTTTTTTTTTTTCTTTTGTTTCGGCACTGTACGACTTTCTGAACTTGAACTTTCGAGTGTGTCCATCACACTTTTATTGTTTATACCACTTCTTAAGCCAACAAATGGTATGTTTTTCCTTGCCTCCACTTCACATTCGCTGAAATTGTTTTTTTTTTTTTCCATGTTCTTTTGCCATTGTCCTTTAACCAAACACTGAACGGAAGGTGATATTTATATTGATTTGCATATTAAAATATGCAAAATTCTGGTAGGAGTTGGGGTGGGGCAGCAGGCACATGTGTTACATTTCATGCTGACTGGGATTTATGGAGCAGAAGTGCATGGAAGTTGGCTTACGCATGGTTTTGTGCATCTGAATTTTTTTTGTGTATAGGCACATTTCCACTTTGGTCCATACAACCATGTTTTAGTGTGAATTCTACACATGGTGTTATGCATGAGGCCCCTGGTGTGTCCTGTTTTGCTATATGGTTGTGAGACTTGGACACTATCCATTGACCTGAGATGAAGACTGGGCTCCTTCAGTACTGTGTTTCATCGAAGAATCCTTGGGTACTGCTGGTTGGACTTTGTGTCAGATGAGCGGTTACTCACGGTGTCCCAAATGAGGCACATTACCTGCATTGTGAGGGAGTGTCAGTTACAGCACTACGGCCATGTAGTGCAAGTCCCCAAGGGTGATATGGCTAATAGGATCCTCATTGTTGAGGATCCAAGTGGCTAGACCAGGCCAAAAGGATGCTCATGTAACACCTGGCTGTGATAGATAGATGGTTATTTCCAGAGGGTGGGACTAGACCGCGTGTCTCCCTGGGGGGGTTGCCAACCGGGATCCCGAGCTGTTTTGCCATGTGGTGGGTACGGCAATGCGACATACCAGTGCATGCTCCCAGACCTGACCATATATTTGTGCAGATGCTTTACATTTTTTCACTCCATCAAGAGGAAAGAAATGCCTTGTTAATAGTAACAAATCTTTCGTTATTATTTCACAGGGTGTCCTGTGTTTTCCGACCAGGTATGCTCCTTAAGCCTTGTTTTGACTGGTAGTTGTGGTATATGGCTAATTATGTATTTAAATTAGCCATGAGGTGCTGCATGGGGATCAGTGTTGTATATCCAGTAGTAGTACTCATAATTTTCCTGTCATGGTAAGCTAATGAAGCTGTCATGGTAAGCTAATCAGGTGAAAATTACTGTAAGAATTTTTTTTTTTTTTTTAATGCACACAGGCTAGAAATCCAGCTTAAATACTGATCTGGTTGTGACATCACATATGCACGAAGCAAATTGGCAAACTATCTTGCAGCATGCATGTAAGAAGGTTTTGTGTATGACTGCTACAGCTCTTTGATGTCTTGGTAGTCTTGCAAAACATAATGTATTATTGGGGGGGAAATGTTTGTCTACGTCAGCCGCGAACAAGGTCACTGGTGAACACTATTTGTAACTTATCTCAGTTTTTATTTTGAGAGAATCATTTCAGTTTAACACAGGAATTGTGGAAATGTGCACATATGCCTCAGATGACACAGTGAACAGCTTTCTGCTCAAGCCAATGACGGAGAGTTATCTTTTGAATGATTTGTTGTAGCAGAGTCCATTAGTTCAAGAGGCAGACCATTTACAATCCTCTTTAATAAAAACCCTATGCGTGTCCAGTGTCCGTGTGTGTGTCTTCTGGTGAAGTGCGCATGCGCAGGGCATGGTGCGATGCTTCAAAGGCCGCCTGACATGTCACACGACAGAGAGGGCGGGACCTATAAAATATCGCGCGGCCAATCCAATCGAATTTCGGTAAATGAGGTAAGACTTAAAACATAAAACATGAAAAATCCAATCGGGTACTGAGACGCGGAGACCAGCTTCCTCATTGTTGTGTAAGTGTTCACTCTGAGGATGTCAGATTTTCTATTAAGAAGCTTGGCTCGGTAAAGTGTAAAGTGTCAGTTGTTGAAGGGGTTTTCCTAAATATACGAATTTTCATGATATTACAATACAATTACTTTTAAAAGTAGATTTATTTTCACGCACATTAAATCAGTTGCTGGGGAGAATCTGCTGATTGCCCACTGTTGTGACAGAAAATTAAACGCATATTACAGACAGCAAAGCCAGTATTACTGTCAGAGAAAATTACAGGCATTTTACAGAAAAAAATTAATGAGGTAAAAGGTCCCTTGCCATTTAATATAGACTGTTCCTACTAATGTTTATGGACTACTGTTCTAGCGCCCGTTATTGTAACGGGCTTACTGTCTAGTAAATAAATAAATTTGCTAACTATAAACATACACAGAGCATACCAAAATGAAATAAATTTAAAATGTTCTTAAAATTCAGCCTCCTTATAAAATGTTATTAAAGAAAATTGTGTCTTTAGATGGTGTGTTTTTTTTGGTCCCCCCGCACCAGTGTTATTAATATATTTGAATGTTAAGACAACTAATCAGACAAATATCAGACAAAGATGTGTAAGGGGAAAACAGGCATTTGAAGTCTAGAACCTACTAGTGTGTGAGAGGTGATTGCAAAATGTATGCATTGGATAAGGTGCCTGTCAGTTAGGTGTTTATGGTGGTTTCCATTTGTCATAGTAGTTGTGGTAGATCCAGATATAGTCACTACAAAAAGGACTTGCCTTTGTGTATTAAGCCTAAAGTGAATCCTGTCCAAATTCTCTAAATGTATAGCTTTTGAATACATCAGAGCTTTGAAAATTGCAACATCCCCACTTGAAACCTGATTTCGCTAATTGCCAAGGACTTGGCTTCAGAAAAATGGAGATGGCCATTGTGCTTAATCAAGTTGTTTTGATTCATTTGTATCGGTTCAGTGAAAGGATGCAGATCACTGACCAACTGATTCATGTATTTATTATGTTGCCTGTATTCTTATCTGGCAAATTAAACAAAGTGCTTTAGTATTTACATTTACTAATGAGCTGAATTAATAGCTGAATGTCTATTTTGTGCCAAATAATTACATTTTGGCTTCAGCTTCTCTATGTTTAATGCTTATGCGTGCACCACATAGTGTCCTTAATTCTTTGTCATTCTGGCCTGTGAGGGATATGAAATTGCAGCAGAGTTGTTTTTTTTGTTTTTTTTGTAATTTAATCTACAAGTAAATGTGAATCTGTTTTTTTCTCAGTAATGATAAGCTCAAAACTTTTTTTTTGAAGACTTTTGTGTTGGTTAATTGATTTATGCTTTTCTGATTAGTCAACACAGTATGATTTGCCCAGAGGGGACTGGGCGGTCTCGTGGCCTGGAACCCCTACAGATTTTATTTTTTACTCCAGCCTTCTGGAGTTTTTTTTTGTTTTTTCTGTCCACCCTGGCCATCGGACCTTACTCCTTTCTATGTTAACTAATGTTGTCTTATTTTAATCTCTTATGTTGTCTTTTATTTTTCTTTTCTTCATTATGTAAAGCACTTTGAGCTACTTTTTGTATGAAAATGTGCTATATAAATAAATGTTGTTGTTGTTGTTGTTGATACCTTGTGCTGGGCCAGTTAAGTATTAGTCACTTACAAGATGTAGCCTAGAATTGCATATTCAGAGCAGCCAGCCTAGATAAATCCATAGAACCAAAGTGCAGACTCCACAAGGAGAGTGACAAGGCCAGGAAACAAACATACTTTTAACTTCATCATGTGTCAACTGACTTTGGCAAACATGTTAATGGTAAGCATTTCAGACACCCCCAGGAACAATTTACCCCTTAGTTCTCATTAATGTCAATTTGCAAAAAATTTACAGGTTGGTGCAGTGAAAAAGAAAGAATGAACAGCATCTTCTGTATTTTGTGCATTCACTAATCCTCCCATGTAGTAAGGTACCCCCTTTAAGGTTTGGAGTACAAGATTATAACAGATTTCCTGTTATAATCTTTATGAAAATCATTTTATTACAATTTTTATTGTGTTTTAATTATTAAGTATGAGTTACAGACAGATGTAACCACACAGTCATCCATCCATCCATTTTCCAACCCGCTGAATCCGAACACAGGGTCACGGGGGTCTGCTGGAGCCAATCCCAGCCAACACAGGGCACAAGGCAGGGAACCAATCCTGGGCAGGGTGCCAACCCACCGCAGGACACACACAAACACACCCACACATCAAGCACACACTAGGGCCAATTTAGAATCGCCAATCCACCTAACCTGCATGTCTTTGAACTGTGGGAGGAAACCGGAGCGCCCGGAGGAAACCCACGCAGACACGGGGGGAACATGCAAACTCCACGCAGGGAGGACCCGGGAAGCGAACCCAGGTCCCCAGATCTCCCAACTGCGAGGCAGCAGCGCTACCCACTGCGCCACCGTGCCGCCCCCACACAGTCATGAAGAATCAAATTATATAAGTTCACTGTTATGAAGTGTCTGTTGCCAATTCCAGTTAATCGGAAAAAAAATCCTTATGGAACAATTGGAGTATTCATAGTACAGTAAAATGTTAGGACTGTGGATAAGAGAAAAGGATAGATTGATTGTTAATAAGTCAATTAATTACTGTAATTCCCGACTATTAGAAATTTCGGTAGATCTCCCACTTTATTTTTCCTACATCTTTCTGCATGTGGAGGACCTCGGCAATTAGGCTTACTGTATGTCAAGGTATGTCATTTTAAAAAAACAAAAATTATAATTTATAGAGAAACCAAAAGGCATATAGAAATAAAATAATTGTTTACATATCACCATAAAAGAGGAGACAAAAAACTGACATAGAAAAGGCTGTTTTTAGTACATTTGAGTTGTTTTTTTTTTTGTTTTTTTTGAGTATTGATTTTTACAAGGCTTTTTGTTTTTTATTTTAGAACTTTTGATTGCCTTCCTGTCTACTAATTATGTGTCTACTTTTATGTAAGCCTGTATTTATTTTTTTGATATTTATTCATTATTATTCTTAACTAATTTAATTTGTTTTCCTTTTCTTATAACTTTCCCCGTGGGCGTGTAAACACACTTTAAGCTACATCCTGTGTATAAAAATGTGCTATTGAAATAAATGTTGTTGGCATCTTAGTCAGCTCTCCCTTGCTGTGTTACACTGTGGGTAAGACAGAGCCTACAATATTCAATGTTAGACTGTCTTGTTTCCAATTTTCTGCAAAGCTTGTAAAAGCTAGAAGTGTCCCTGGTACAGCTATTCCTAAGCTTGTTACATCACAGGGACTTGATGTGTGTTCATTTCTGTAGTGTTGTCTACCTCACCTGGATTTGAGTGTTAAGCTTTTTTGCTGTTTCCTGTGAAGCTTCTTGGAGAAAAGCATGCGTTTTTGTGACATGAGTTTAGAACCTGAGATTCTCTTTAAGTAAGACACCTTCATCCATATTTAGTTCAGTCTTGACTTGAAAGAGTGGATCTTAGAGCTGGTGATCCCACATGTTGTTCAGGTTCAGGAGCTTCAATGAGAGTAGCTTTGAGTCTCCAAAGATAAAGGGTTATGTCTTAGTTTCAAAAGAGACTATTCATGTGTTTTTAAGTGGAGGTGTAGCTTAGGTGGTCAGAGACCTCTTCTAGGTACAGGTTAATGCATGTATGTGTGAGTCTCAGCTTAGGGTTACGATAAAGATAATAATCTTATTCTGGAAAATGTTAACTTTGATTAAAACATATAGTTTTCAGGTGAAGGTCAGAAAACAAGGCAATCAAATTTTGGATAATGGTAGAGCTGAATAAGAGCTCAAGCACTCAAATGTAGGTATGGGAGGGGAAAATGGCATTCTGCATCTTTGTCAAGTCTGTTCTTTTAGTAGAGAAAACATTGTGTGCTACTGAAAGCCCAGCAAATGCCCAAGCAAATACAAATGCTATAGAATTTAAAACAAATAAAATGCCTATTCTAATTTAGGATTGTTGCCCAGTTATGTTTGACCAGAGAACTACCTGCATCTTAACAAAGCCATTAATGGACACTTTCATTATGCCATCAGTTAGTGTTATATAATCTTTAGGAATTTCACCTTCAATTTAGGCATTTAGGATTTTATAAATTTCTAGTGCTGCATCCTTGTGATAAGAAGTCTGTGGAATAATTGAGTCCTGGAGTATGCAGGCTCTGAACAGGTGCCATTGTATGTGTATGTAGGCGCTGCTCCAGAGTTGATTGGAGTTCTTGGCTGTTCTTGGCACATTCAAATGCAAGCAGGTCAGTCAGGTGCCTCATTCACTCCTCAGAGATACAGGAGGTTGCCCCATTTGGGCAGTCTGAAACGAGCCTGCACAATATAAAGGGGGAGAACAAAGAGAATCAGGTCAAAATCAAATCAAGACAATAAAAAAAGAAAAAACATAGATGTGGAGGTCACAAGAAAGGAATAGATTAGAGAGGAGGACAGGAATGGGACAGAGCTGGTGAAATATGGGATGGGAAGCAGGTAGACTGGAAAGTGAGCCCTGTGAGTAAAACATGTGGCCAGATGCTTTAGTGGTGGGCAAAGGGGCTGCTCCTGCTGTGCATTTCTGGACCAGGACCAACCTAGTGCTTTGGGAGGCTCCCACAGAGGCCTGACAACTGCAGCTTAAAGGGAGCAAGGAGCAAAGCTCAGCATGGCACCCTGTAAATGCCAACAGGCTGGCAACAGGTGTCCCGTGCTGAGATAAAGGACTGTCTGCACCTGTTGGTGGATGTCTCCTTGTGCTGAGGAATCCACAAAGGGCAAGCTGAGGAGAAATCAGATTTTAGAGAGAAGCACTGAGGCTCATGGTTTTAACAGAATATGTTTGCTCTTGATTTGAACCTCGTTTGGACATTTTAACCTCCACTTTTTGGCACCTGATTTTATAGATTATGGATTTGCAACAATTCTACACTGACTGTGTGTGTCCTCATTTGCCCAGCTCATCTGTTTACAATAATGAATGGTTCCGGTTTCAAGAAGCTCCAGGAAGCAAGTAGGGAGAATGGAGCCAACCCAAACCATTATAGTCCTTCTACCTTTTACCAAATGCATAAGCCCTTGGCCACCACATCAGTACGTTCCAATGTAATGCACCCTAGGAACGAGTCTGCAAATCTTATGCCAAGCATTGTCCTTACTAGGTGATTCAAATAGTATGTTTCTGTTAAATGCTCCATTTAAAACAAAAAAAAAGCAAACAAGTGCAGTAAGCACACATGGTAGGGATTCCCAGCAGCTTTCTTAATGTGCCAGTCAGCAGGGCATTTAAGGGTTGATTAAAAAGGAACTAGAATTGATTTCCATAAATGACCACCTGTAAGCAAAATCAAATATGTAATGCAGCACTCTATATTCTGGCCAAGTCAATGGATAATGAAATCTCAAAGAGCTATCCCTTCACAAAAGACATTAGTATTATGGTAACAAAGAAGCCTTGCAATTGAAATCATCCTGCCGTAGTGAAGCTGATATTGCTTGGAATGACTCCATTTTAGGAAATAATGCTAAGACAAGCAATACAAATGATGATGGAGAAATTAGAACTCAAGGGATTGTGTAAAAGTGTGCGATATTTTTTGGATGTACAGTATATGTCTGAATTGTTTGCTCTGCCTTGCTATACTGCATTGCTTCATCAACTATTTTAGATTTAGTTTTATTAGGGTAATTGCAAATCTTTTAACATTTTGGAAATAAAATGTCATTCTGTAATGTTAATGCATACATTGTTGTATGCTTATCTTAATTCTTTTATAATGCTGTCATTTTGTGTTTTCTAATGCTTTAAAACCCTTCATGGCTAAACAGTACACTATCTTCACTAATTTAAGTATCATAGGAATTAAACTGTTTTTGTTGTGCTTCCAGATTCCAGTGTAACAGTCAAATTCAAAAGCAATTTAAACTTAAATATGCTGTAAGCTCACTTTGCTTTTAGTTTAAATTAATTATTTATCGTATTCATAGCTATTAGTTACATTTTATTATTACAATTTCTCATATGGTATATTATTTTAAAATAAATAGGATGAGTGATAACTTTTATTTTCTTACAGACCCACCATATACTAACAAATATTGATGCAAGTGATGGAAAAAATTCAAAAGTCAAGATGGGTAGGATATTTACTTTTTGTGTCTGTCACATATTTTATTATTAGGATGGCATGATGGTACAGGGACCAGCACTGCTTACTAACTAACATCTTTTGGTGTCCTATATTCGGTCCCTAGCTTGGATGTGGACTTCCTAGAATTTACACAGTATCTAGAATGGTTTCCTACAGGTACACTGTTCTTCTTCTTCTTCCCAAAGGTGTGCAGTTTAGTGTTATGAACCAGGATGCTTCCAAAATTGCCCGCTGGGGGTAGATTTACTGTTTAAAAGTCCTGGCAAAACACAAAATGGTCCTCAAAGAATTTTTATAAAATAAAAGATGCTCTGCAGCACAAGAAGGTCCTTGGAGCATAAAAATGAATTGTCCGAGAAGGCAAGGCAATGCAATACAAGGCAAACACGGTTCCAATACAGAATCGAAAACAAAGTCAAAACCAGAGCACATGTTCAAAAATCCAGTCATTGCAAAAGGTACTAAGCACAGCAAAACATAATGCTCCATTCTCTAGAGCATTTAAAATTTACTACCAGGAACTATAGGAAACCCTCCATATTTATAGCATTTATAGTTCCTGGTGGTGATTAGTAGGTCGTCCCATCTCTTACTTATCCATTCACAGAACAGAAGGAACCTAGCAGAGGCATTAGTAAGAAAACCGATAATAAACCAAAGTAACATAAAGATAAATGGCACAAAAAAGTCAAGAAACACAACATTGATTCCCCACCAGGGTAAAAATCTTGTCTAAAACATGACAGTGGGAAGATGTGACCTGTGATGCATTGGTGTCCCATCTCAGGGTGTTCCTTCCCTGTTCCAGCTGCTGCTAGAGTAAACTTTAGCACCCCATGATCTACTTATGGAAAGAAAATGGTTCAGAAAATAGATGGATGCATTTGAATACAATTATATACAGTATAATATGTCATTTAACACAACGTTTACAGTATTTTATTTAAAATATACATGTACTGTTGTTTAGGCACTCCACCCTCAAAACTGAATTGATCAATGCTGGGATTGTTTCAGGTGTTATGCATATACAGTAGGGTATACTGAAAAAATAGACTGTTGAGACCATTTGAATACCCTGCTGTATCAGATCATAAGAATAATTTGAGTGCAAGTGTTGATATGAGTGAATACTGATCTGTGGAAGGACATCAATACAAGAACAGAAACAAGTGGTTTAAAAATCAGAGGCAGCTAAATACATAACAGAATTTTATAACAGTATTACTTCACATGGAAAATAACCTGCATCTATTGAAGTAAGTATAGTTGAATGAAGCCTGAAAGTAAATCAAAGTTGCAGTAATAAGATATTTAAAAGACCATTTAAATGGTGAAGTGATAGAAATTAGCAGTTTAACCAAATAAAAACAGGATAGATCGAATAAAGATAGACAGAAAATGATGGATATAATAAATCACATTTTTTTTTAAATTTTAAATTAAATTGTTTGGAGCACAGCAGATGGACAGTAGTTCTTATCTATCCTTGTCTAATCTTTTCCTGTCCTAGACAGGATTGCATTGTGTTGGATTAATGTGGCATTAGATAAAAGTCTGTGCCTAACAAATAAGAATTGGTAGCTATGTTGTTTCATGAGTACTGTCTTGTATTGTAATTAATATTAGTAAAATATGCATCAAAATATGAATTGTAGATTTTTTAAATAATTCTAAATGTGATCATCTCTTAGAGTTAACATTTAAAAAAAACTCTTTTCTGTTTTCTTATTTAGGTCTTTTGTATCTACAGATGAAAGGAGCTATCAGAACATCCTTTATACTGCATGACCCCAGGCCATATTTACAAGCACAGACTCAAACAGATGGATACAAATACCAGCTGCAAAATGTGAAATGTATGTGTAGGAATTAGTGACTAAAAACTGAGCTGAAGGGAGTGGGTTTGTGATGTTATGTTCTGGGACCCCATCCAGGGTTGACTCTATCAGCATAGGCTCCTGCTCCTCTGACCCAAAATTGGAAAAGTGGGTTGATTAAAATAGTTTTGATTATTATATAAAAATTCCACCATTAAATTAACAAAATATTTTGTCTTTCTATTCCAGGTGCTTTAATGCCATCTGAAGATAGCAGAGAAGAGCTTGACAAAAAATGGGCTAAAGCCTCTTTTAAACTTAGCCCACTCACAAAAATTAGGAATTATTTTGGAGAAAAAATAGCATTATATTTTGCATTTGTTCAGATTTTGCATCTGACTTTAATTTTTCCAGCATTTCTGGGGCTTTGTATTTTTGTTTATGGTCTTCATTTAAGGTAAGAATTACAAAAATAAAACCTGTACAAGATTATATTTCAAACCTCTATGTAGATAAGTTATAATACTATAACACAAAGAGAAATATTAAGATAGAAGTATTGTTGGAAAAAGAAGATCTTTACAGTATTAAAAATAAGGTACAAGAACGGTCCTGGGTGGTTTTATAGTCGGTCAAGAAAAGAATAAAGAGAACGAAATCCTCTTAACAGACTAAAGAGATTAATTACTATAAAAGCACTCCAAAAATAAACAAAGGTAAAGAGGGCTAGTCAACCATGTGTTAATGTGTTTAGTTCCATTAATCCATGTTCTAACACGATTATCTAGTTCAGGGTTACGGGTATGTCGCCTTCTCTTTGCCAACCTCACATTTTTTTGTAAACATTGTTATTTGGTCAAGGAGTTGTTTGTCAATTGAAGGAGGAAGACATGCATACAAAAATACTGTATTTGTGATAGTACCCCAGAATTTTAACAGTACTGTGACTGGCTCTTCATAATAACCAAAATGAAAACGTTGCTCCATTCTTCACAGTTGAATCTTCATCAGTCATAGTTTCATTAACATAAAAAAACATTCTCACCACTGCTTAACCCAGGTCATTACCACAAGGCACTGGAGCTTATTCTAGCAGCATCAAACACAAGGCAAGAACTGGTCTATCTTGGCACCGGCACCCATACAGACCCACTTAGCACCAATTTAGAGTATGTGGTCAAACTAACTTTCAGTTCTTTGGAATTTGGATGGAAAACCAGACTAACCTGGAAAGCAGGTTAGAAAATAATAATTAAAAACAAAAAAAGGGCACAGAAAGAATGTGTAGACTCCACCTAGATGTGACCAGGAGTTGAACTTAAAACACCAGATAGGCGAGGTAGCTGTGCCAATCACTGCACCACTTTGTTTAATTAAGACACATAAATTTCAGGTTACAGTAGTTTTTGTCCCACATTGCAAAGAAACAGTTATTTTAGCATTCTAGCTGATAATTCTTTTTTGACTATTGTCGCTGTAGTTCAGTAATCAACACATTTTTCAAATAATGGGAGTTCTAATGTACTGTAGGTAGCAGGAAATTTTTGTAGTTGATGTGTTATCTACTCATATTTAGGTGGGAGGTTGTCAACTGCCTTTTAAAAGAATATTGTTGATGTTAATCGTGGTAAAAAAGAAAACACACCATCATCAGCTTTCGAAGTGACTGATGAAATTGACGATCATTAGCCTTTTCTAGGAACGTTTCAGAGTGACTTCCAGTCTCTTACCAAGCTAGGTTACAGAATAAAATGTAGCAAAATTAAGTTATTCTGATTTCATTTAACATATATGAATGTGTAGCTAAAGACACGCTCTGAGCTGTAGAATGAAATAAAGAAAGAAAAAGGGATGACATCAAGCAGAGATCAAGGAAGAGCCATAACTGGAAAACAGGCAGAAGGTATAATAGTTATGCAAGCAATTACTACAGTACAAAATTTACAAACACAGAGACAAAATCTATGAGCGAAAAAAAAAAAAAATAAAACTAAAAACAATACAAAAATAGCAAAGAAGCCGAGCAAACAAAAAGATATTTCAGAAAGGTTGATAGACACAATGCTAGAGGACTACCTGAAAGCCATGCTTATATTTTGTTTCCCTTGCTCATTCTAGCATATGATTACTGCATAGAGGAAGTTTCCCAGCTGCAAAATAGGAAAGATGGGGTCAGAGTCAAAGTTTATGGAAAGGGCATTTTTAAAGCTAAGCAGTTTGGGAGAGGAGGGGCAAGTGGTGGAGTTTGGAATGGGTCTTAACAGCTATTATTTGCAATAAAGGAACAGAGACTTGCAGACATCTGTCACTATTGCTGCTATGTAGATTTTGTATAGATTTTATTTTGAGATTTTGGGAGCTCTTTTAATATATAAATTTGAAACTCAAAATGCAATAGAATTTTAAAAAATGTGATACAAATGTGTGCTAAACTCTTACTGTTCACTTTGATGGTGCAATGATTCAGTGCATTACCAGTAATCTTACATTCTTTTTCCTTGTCAGCATAACCTGCCACCATTCAGTCAAATATAGTACTGAAAATTTAATCAAGCAAGACCTTAAAGCACTGTGTTTGTCACCAGTAACCCTCAGCACTGGGGTGAACAGAACATTGGAAATTATCAGGTAAATTTTAATTTATCTGGGCCTGTCTCAGAGAGCATATATTTTCCAAAAGGCAAGTGATCTACAGTATATGCAATGCATTCCATTGTTTAATGTACCTTAAGTAACAGATACCCATACTCCAGACTTAAAGTTGTAAATAAACTGAGCATTTCCCTTTTTTATTTAACAGTAAAATATATTTAAGCAGTAATTTAGACCCCAGTGAAAAGAAATGCTGTTGTATGTTTTTGATTTGCAACTTCTCATTCTTTAAATAAGATGAATATACAGTAGTTTACTAGTATGTCTCAGTAGCTAGTTATATTTATCATGTGTTTGCAAATAATATGGCACATTTTAGTACAGGGGTCCCCAGTTCCAGTCCTGGAGGGCCGCAGTGGCTGCAGGTTTTCATTCTAACCCTTTTCTTAATTAGTAATCTATTTTGCTGCTAATCAACTTCTTTTAAATTAATTTTAATTGAATTGTTTTTTAAGATTTCTTCCCCTGAATTTCTTTGTTTCTCTGAATTGCTTCATTTCTTTCCTTAAATGGCACCCAAACAGAAATGAAATGTGAAGTGAGTGAGCCAGAAGAAGACCAAGTAAGTCAGGGCCTCAAATTCCAACCAATTTCACTCCAACCATTTGCTTAATTAGGCACCGATTCCTATTGTTAATTAAACCTGTTCTTTAATTTCATGGTTTGTTGCTGCTGTCATTCTGCAATAGAATACATTTCCAAAATGTTTGATTTTTCTCTTTTCTAAGAACACTTTTAAAATGTTTTGGGTACCAGAGCACATCAACATTCCTGAGACCTTCATCTTTCTTTATTTTCACACTAGCCATCCCCTGCCGTTTCTCCCGCGTAGTAGTGAAACGGGACAAACTTTAAAAATCAATAAACAAAAAGGTATCACTAGCTAAGCGGAGGCAAGTTACACTGCAAAACGCAAATGTAGACTGACTCCCTACTCCTGATGTCACACTTCCCCCTCCCCTCAACCCACAGCCTCTGCCTCGGATTAGCGTGAATATATTGCTCCTGCAAGCAAACTATGATGTTTAGCGCAATGAGAGAAGTGTTAATTTAGGAAAAAGAAGCAATTAAGGGGTCCAAGTCTTCAAGAGAAAGTCAGTTAAAATTAATTCAAAAGAAGTTAATTAGCAGCAGAAATAGGTCACTAATTAAGAAAAGGGTTAGAATGAAAACCTGCAGCCACTGCGGTGCTCCAAGACCGGATTTGGGCTTTTAGGATATGGAATTTTTTTGCCTGCATTTGGCTGTGTAGAATAGTAGCTAAGGTAATGAACTTTACAAAAAAAGCAGGCAGTTCAGTCTCCACCTCTAACTAATATGTGACCCTGAGCAAGTCCCTTAACCAATGTGTGGTTATAATAAAAAAGAAAAAAAAAAAAGAAAAAAAAAGGAAGCTACACATGACATGTTGTTCACTGTAACAAATGTTGTTGACTGTAGATTTTATATAAAAAAGTTTGTAAGTTTTATAACTATTTTCTTTTTTCACATATGCAGTATATTTTAACAACACATTATATTTGTAGCTAGAAATCCACAAAAGGAGAAAATTAATCGCGTATCTTAATATAGTTTTCAAGATGCTTACGTAGGAGATGCGAGAGATCCCAGCAAACAACAGACTCCAACCTCACCCCCTCCATCCCACCTGGTATACATTTCCTTATCATCACAGGGTATCAGGAGGTACAGCACATATCCTGTCCAAATCAGGCATCAAAATAATGCACAAGCCTACAAACACTCTGCCCACATTCCTTTTTAATGCTAAAAGCAAGAAACATGGAACAGCAGCAGAGACACAGAACACGGTTTACAGCATACCATGCGACTCATGCCTAGCTGTATATGTGGGACAAACATCAAAAACACACACCACATGTATACAGGAACATTACAATGCGGTCAGAAGAAGGGACCCATGGTCTCTGATTTACACACACACGAGTTAGACCGAACACACATTTAAATGGGACTCTGTGCAAGTAAAATTCAAGGCTAATACTAAAAAGTGCCAGAGAACAGGTCTGAATTGTGGCGATCCAATGAAAATGACTTTAAAAGACATTTGGACATGAACCCAGCATATATGCAGGCTTGAAAAGAAGAACATGCACATAGTAAATAAGACTTTATGACCAACACCTTCTGAACCACACTTCATCAAAATATTTGCTACATTTGCTGAAGATGGTTCCTAATAGGAGTTGAAATCTGAGGAATATTATATCACAGACCTTTGTGTCCATATTATACAGTATATAGTGCTACATTTCCATTTCCACTTAGGAGATGCTGCTTTCCTCTTCTTACAGGCACCCCTACTAATCTGGTTATGGTGCGAGGACCCTTATCAGAATTGGCTGATGTTAAGAGTGGTGTTCCACAGGGGTCGGTGCTAGGGCACTGCTATTTTTATTATATATAAATGATTTAAATAGGAATGTAAGTAACAAGCTGTTTAAATTTGCAGATAATACCAAACTAGGTGGATTGGCACATAATCTAGAATCTGTTGAATCATTACAGAGGGACTTGGACAGTAAACAGGCTTGGGCAGATTTGTGGCAGAAGAAATGTATTACATTATTAAGTTGATAAATTATTACACATAGGAAGTAAAAATGTTAGGTTTGAATATACAAAAATTGAAAGTACACCTTATGAGAAGGATTTAGAAGTTGTGGTGAACTCAATGCTATCACCTTCCAAATAGTGTTCAAAAGCCATTAAGAAGGCTAACAGAATATTTGGTTATATAGCACAGTGTGTAGAGTTACAAATCCAAGGAGGTTATGTTCAACCTTTATAACGCACTGGTGAGGCCTTCTCTGGAGTACTGTGTGCAGTTTTGGTCTCCAGGTTACAAAAAGAACATAGCAGTGGCAGTGCTATAAAAAGTCCAGAGAAGAGCAACTAAGCTGATTCCAGGGCTAAAAGTGGAGAATTATGAGGAAAGATTAAATGTGCTGAGCCTTTTTTAGTTTAAGCAAAAGAAGAGGAGACCTGATTGAAGAGTTTAAAATTATGAAGTGGATTAGAACAGTGGATTTAGACTGTTATTTTAAAATAAGTTCATCAAGAACACAGTTGGAAACATGTTAAAGGTAAATTTTGCACAAATATTAGTAAGTTTTTCTTCACACAGGGAACCATCAATACATGGAATAAGTTAGACATGATGTTATTTTAGAATAATTAAGTGGATAGGAATTGTGAGCTTTGTTGGACTGAATGGCCGTTCTCATCTAGATTGCTCTAATGTTCTGAACACTCCAAGTCATCCTACATCATTATGGAGCAGAACCCCTGATGTTAGCAGGCCAGTTCCACCTACATGGCCCCAAACTCTGTCCAGGCTTTTTATGGTCTAACCACCATTTTGTTCATGTTGAACTGCCTTCAGCCAGAGGCTTGACAGGGTCTTCTTCCACATTGTAAAGTTATCTAGTAATTAACCATATTAGAAATCATATCAGAGATTGTGTTTAACGGTAGTGACTAGAGTAGAAAACAAACTGTTTCTATCTAACTGGTAACATTTCCTTGATGGTAATAACTGAAATGGATGGTTATTTCCTGAGCCATGATGTATATCCAAGAGAGTGGCTATGGACTGAGAGCAGGGGGGCGGGGTCTTCCTCATTCACTCGCCAGCCTCTGTTCGAGTTGGTCTATGTCTTGCCACGTGTTGGAGTGCACCTTGCCTCCGCTTAGCTAGTGATACCTGCTTGTTCAACAAACATTATCATCTACAGATTGTTAAAGAGTAACATTTTTGAGAGAGAGATGTTTTAGAGGGTAGCTTCTGATTGCCAGAGATATCATGGCCATGTGTTTCTCTCCCCACGCAGGGAACCCTATCTCTTCAGAGCTAAACACAATCAGATATAGTGCCAGCATCTATTGATTTTTAAAGTTTGTCCTGTTTCATTATTATGTGAGTACAGCTAGACCCTCTATAAAAATGTACCAGCACTGATTGGGCAGGTTAAATGTTTTAAGTTGACAGAGAATTTAACATATACTTGCTAAGCTTTTTTTGATAAGACCAGATGTGTTCTCATCCCAGTTCAGACTGTGTGTGATAGTTGTACAAAGAAATTGAAATGATTCTACCCTTTGAATGTGACATCATTGATACAAGATGTGTGGGAAGTGAAGAGAGTCTTTTTAAAATCCACAATAATTTCTTCTGTTTTCAAGGAATTCAAGTTAAGATTGTTGAGGATGCATCGACCTCCCTTAATATGGCACCTCATCCCCATCTGTGATCAGGCCAGTCAGGGTGGTGTCATCAGCAAGCTTCAGAAATGTAACATATGGGTCACTGGAGGTGCAATCATTAGTGTACAGAGACAAAGAAGAGGGTGCAGACCACAGCCCTGAAGGGGCCCTGACTGATATTCTGTCTAACATCTATTATTTAGAAAGTAGGAGATCTGGAGATGTGGCATAGGACACATTCATACTGAGAGGTTGCTGTAAGTGAAGAGCAGCATTTGGAACATCTGCCTAGTGTTATTCCCACTAATCATTTGTATATTCCACTCAATACTTGTTCACCAGTTATTTTCCTTTGTCTCTTCATTTGCTAATAGTCAATGAGGATGATATGTAGTGTACTCTAGAATTAATAAAATAGCACTTTTGTTGACCTTTAATGTTTGAGGACATTCCTCAATATGGCTCATTAAAAATTCAAACAGACATCCACCAGATGTTATGCAGTTGGTGTTCTGTTTACAAAGACTTTGGTGTCATGTTTGTTAGATTTAGTTGCAATTTTCTACTTTCTTTGGGTATTTTACTAGTGGTGGACTGTTGGTTTTTTTTTTTCTCTCTGTTTATCTTATACCATTGTATAGGTTACTTATACCCAATGGGATAATGGATATGTTTGTGGAAAACATTTTACATTGCATAAAAGTACTGAAAATTAATAAAATTCTGGATTACATTGTGACTTGTTTTTAGAAATGTTGTTCATTTGGTTTTTGAGTTTTTATTAGTCTATCTTTAGAAAAACGTTTTGGAGACCAAAGGACAATTGGAGAAATTAAATCAGTATCTTGAGTGTTATAGCTGTTGTGTTTTCCCTTTCAGGAAAATAGGAGAAGTATGTTGCCATCAGAAGAATGTTCTTGGAACTGGCCATAGAAATTCAACTATTGGTTCCAACGCTATTTTTGTTATAAGCAATCAGATCTGGACTCCTGCCCTTGCAGTACTTCTTGAGGTGCGCAGAGGCATACGTTTTACATGGGCAGAAAGAGAAGCAGGTGTAGATGGACCAAATGTATGGTTATCCATTTGAAATTGTGTGCCCTGTAGAAAACTGTATACTTCATATGCCATACGCTGAAATGTGCCATATTAATCAAACACTCTGCTTTTTAAAAACATTCATCTTTTTTTTTTTAATTGTTCTTTGGATGGGTTTGTGCAAATAAATCAGACATTTTTTTAACAAGGCTCAGCAATTCTAAATTTTTTTTTTAAATGTTAAGGGAAAAATGCTATGATGTGGAATGGAGGAGAAGACTCATAGAGCAGACCCTTAATCAAACATGCACAACAAAAGGCAGCTATAATAGTGTGCAGTAAGTATTTTTTTGGGGAAAATTACATTCTCTCATGGAACAGTGCACACTTCATTACATAGCATAAGGGGTCTAGTGGCCATTTATCTCATTCAAAAACATGACAAAAAATTACTGAGAGTAGACAGTTATACATCCATCTAAACACACAGTTTCATATTTTTTAAATTAAAATCAATAGACTTTATTTAAGCAAAGTGCTAATCACACCACATCCACTAGTAGCTTATAGAATATGCAGAAGTATAACATTCTTGTTTCCATTTAAGTGCAAAAGTCTTTATTTAGATAAACCCTTTACAGCAAACTTTGCTCATAAATAACATAAACAAATAAATGGCTATAGGTTATAACTAGTTTTAAAATTAATCATAAGCGCTGATCCTCATCATTGGCCTCACCATGCATATCTGGGGAATTGCAGGGCATCAACTGAGTAAAGCATTGGCATGATTGTATTTTAAGTATGTCCACAAATCAGTTGTGCTTGATCATTTTACAACTGCCTTTTGAAGTAGGGCCGACAAAGTGGTCTTGTTTAAATTTATTTGTTCCACTTTGTCACTTAATTCGAGACTGAAATATGTCCAAACTGCAGAAGTTACATTTGGCTTAGAAATAATAGTCATCTTCAATGTCATTCTTTTTATTATTCTTACCTAAGGTCAGTAATGGGGCAACAACTGTTTTGGGCAGTTGAGCTAAAAACACAACTTTAAATAAGGGTAGAAACTATCCAGACGTTGTGCAGAAGAACATTATCCAATGAAAACGGTTTTCGAAGTTTTAGAACCCTTGTGAAACATGGTTGCAATTTTGTTAGCCCTGATTGCTGACACCAATGGGTTCTTTGGTGTTGTAGTGTTTGTTACATATTTATTCTTCATAACCAGCACTTTCTATACAATATATCTACTAGTCCCCAAGAATAAAACAACATTCTAAAAGCTGATGTATCTAGTATGTGTCTTTCTACACATTAGCAACATGAATATAATATACATTTGAATTTACTAGAATATAATATACAGGGTTGCCCACGAGAGTCAATTAGAGACAGGGGAAGATTAAGGGGC
Organism: Erpetoichthys calabaricus; assembly: GCF_900747795.2. NCBI lineage: Eukaryota > Metazoa > Chordata > Cladistia > Polypteriformes > Polypteridae > Erpetoichthys > Erpetoichthys calabaricus. The sequence continues at coordinate 59,520,514 of NC_041397.2, read as the reverse complement.
CATGAAATATGGAGAAAGTGAAACATATGTCTTTTTATTGAATGTTCTGTCTTCTGGTACAGGGAGATGCAAAGAAGGAAAAGACTGTATCAGAGAAAATAAAACTACCATAGTACCCATCTTTTCTGCATTAGTTGTTGGGGTCAGTATGTTGCTATATAGCTAACCAATCCGCTTTCTTTATACCAACAGCACATCTGTCTCTCGCCTCCAGTCCTTTGTTGTTTCATTCTTCTGTATCTTCCTCTGTCTTTGGCAATAGCCAACACCATGTTGCTAGTCTCTTGCTCTATTTAAAAGGCCAAGCAGCCAAAAATAGATCTTAAACTAAGTTAGAATTATATTAATTTCCTGGATGAGAACCCCCATGATTCTAACACTCCTTTTTAGGTCATGTCATTTTCTTATCTGCTTATTCCAGACCAGGGTTGTGGGGGGTGCTGGAGTCAACCCCAGCTAGCATAGGACGCAAGGAAGGAACAGGTCTGGACCATTGCCATTGCAGTGTAAACACACACACACCACAAAACACACTCTGCTGCCAATTTAGCGATGCCAGTTTACCAAACCTGCATGTTGCTGGACAGTGGGAAGGAAACCAGAGCACACAGGGAGAATCCAAGGCATGAATTTTGGTCTCCTTATCACAAGGCAGCATTGACACCACTGTGCCACCCTCCTTTGTGGGTTAATTGTGTAAATAGAACTCCTAACTGAGTCCCATCTGGAAGGTTAATATACTAGATATATAATTGTAGATGTAATGATTCTATTGTGGAAACGTTGTTTTGGTTTTGTATGAGAGTTAAAATTTGTTGTTTAATATGTGATGATTTTCTGTGCAGCAATGATAATTTTAAATAATCATTTGATTTCCTGACAACTTTCTATTTACTTTGAGCCTCTTTTCCTGTTGCTGGTATATATAATATGAGTCATCAGTAATGATTTTCATTTTCTATTCTTTTAACCAAGGGAAACCTTAAGTGATGCGTCCAGCATAATAAAATACTCATTGGATAACAATGCTACTCCAATTTTTGCATTGATTTTATGTCTTTGGGGTAAGATCTTTCTGCTTTAAAACATTTGACTCTTGGATAAAATAACTAATGTTTTATTATCAGACATTTACTTGAGATATTTTTTGACAATACAGTTGAAGAAAAAATAAATTAGTGAACAAACTTTGCCACTTAAAACTGCTCTTTGAAATCTTAGAGTCTGCATTTATAAGCTAAATTGGCCCTAGTGTGTGCTTGGTGTGTGTGTGTGTGTGTGTGCGCTGCGGTGGGTTGGCGCCCTGCCCAGGATTGGTTCCTGCCTTGCGCCCTGTGTTGGCTGGGATTGGCTCGAGCAGGCCCCCGTGATCCTGTGTTCGGATTTAGCGGGTTGGAAAATGGATGGATGGATGGAATATTGAACATCTTTATTTTTTTAAGTGGAGCAAGCATTTCTGCACAGTCTTGAAAGACCATGGTGTTTTTGAAACATTGCCAATAAATGTATGTTGCTGTGTGTCATTACTGAATTATGTTACAGTCTGGCTGCCACATACATATACCAGGCATATGTATAATGTTTAGATAATAAAACTGCTGGAAAGAGTTTACAACTACACCTCTCTTTAAGGATGGCAAACGGGAGATCTGAGCTAGTATAAGTATGAGGTATTTATTAATGTTGGATATAAGCTTCTTTTGCATTTTCTTGACTCACAGGGACAGTGTTTCTTGAAATATGGAAGAGGAAAAATGCAAGTCTGTCTCACAAGTGGAAAGTAAAAGATTATGAAAGCAATGAGCCAGATCGACCTGAATTTAAAGGAATTCTCACAAAAAAGGTTTGTTTTTGTAATTTTGCTTTTCTTGTAATCCTTTATTATAATTGGTAGCTTAAAAAGTGTAAAAAGAAAGACAATATCATTTAAGCCATTAATATACCTAAATCAGCTTTGTATATAGTAGAGATGGGTAAAGTGGGTACTCTGGAGAACTCCTATTGCAAGTGGGAAGCCTTCTTTGGAAAAGGAATGTGATGATTACACTTTCAGTGACTAAAATGAGATTGCTACATTTAAAACACTCTGTGACAGACTGAGGAGTTCAACAACATGCAGGGAATTTGAGTAGAGTTGTTGTTCTCCATATCGGAATAAGCCAGCTGAGGTTTATCCAAGTACAGACTCTGGCATGATGAAGGAATTATGTTTCAGATAGCCTGGGATACACAGGGAATTTCTCTCAAGAGAAGCTGAAGGGGAATTCTGGCTTGTTCAGTGCACTGTCACCATTATTTACCAGAGGCAGGAAGTGAATGAGTGAGATAAACTGTACAAATTAAGTAAATCAGCAATTTATAAGGCTTAATTTAAAATGTTCATATTAAATATCATTTTACATTTCAAATACAGCATGTCCTTATTGATTTGCCGCAGTAAAGTAACTCCCTTCATTATTTATTTATTTATTTATTTAATTTATTTATTTTTAAACCTTCCTAACATTATAATCCTGTGTCATGTTTTGTGTATTGTTTACAGAAGCTGAACTCATGTTTTTTCTGGGCTTTGTACACATGGGCACATATAAAGGAAGTTACAGCCTGTCTTAAATGCAGCTGTTCTGTGTCAATCTCGAGAGCAGGCTTAGATCTTAGACCAGCCATACTCTGTGTTAGGTAAATATATGTAGGGGAATGTCTGCAATATAAATGATATCAAATAATATAAATGATAAATAATTCAGTGTGACCTGGGCATTTGATCCTGGCTTTTCTAAGCAATAGGTTGTATTTAATTAAATATTGTGAAAGGTGAATCTCTGCCTTTGACACATCTAGGTACTTCGGTTTGACAGTAGCTCAGCTTGCTGCTTGTATGGAGCTTGCATGTGTCTGGTTTCTTCAAGACATATGCATTCCACTGTATTTGGCAAATCTCTGTGCAATATTGTGTGCGTTTGTAAGTGTGCTCTTGGACTGCTGCTTCCAGCTTTGTACCCGAATTGTTAGAATAGCTAGTACTCCGCCAACCATTATCCTCTAATCAATAGAAGAATCAGGATATGGGTTGATGTCAAATATTTACAACAGATTAGAGTACTACCTTTGTTTTCTACTGAATTACTGTAATCCTTAGGTGATTTGCATTTATAGTCACACTTTCGTTGTCATTGACAATGTGGCATTTTTTAAATTAAATAAAAGGCCTTTATTTACATCCTGTCTGTTTAACTATTAAATGAATGGTATGCAATTTCTTGAAAACTGAAAGTAGGTTTAATTTACTTATAGTAGCAGTAATGTGGCAAAATCTTACAAGGACAAATTTTTTGGTTCAATCAATTATTGGCAAATGAAAGAGAAAAATAATTTTTAAAACCCATTATTGATGTTTTCTGCTTTTCTTTCATTCTGTAGGATCTGGTCACCGGAGATGAAGTTCCATATTATCCAACTAGTTATCGATACACAAAAATATTTGCTTCCTTTTCTGTTCTTCTGGTCTTGGTAAGGGTGTCTGAAATTATTTGGAATTCATACAATAGTCTAAAGCATTTATATTGATAAAACAAATGTACTTATTAATTTTACTAGATAAAAGTGGACACTGAGATAGACATATATAGTATACTGTATATAACAAACTGTAATTTAAGAGGCATCCTCACTCATTGACAGTATAAATTTGAGTGTTGTCTGGAATTACATTGTTATTCTAGATATTGAGGAGAAGTAAAACTACAATGTAATCTGCTACAACTAAAAATGTTTTTTTGGGGTTTGCTGGTTGATAAACTGCTCTGCATATTTTAACTAATTGATAAGAGTATAGTAATACTTATTCCATACCTTTGGTAAAAACTGTATTCTGCATAACTTCATTGAGTAGTCTTAATCAGTTTTTGCTATGTAGATATGAAAGTCCAACTGTGTTTACCCATTAATTGTTAAAATGTGGAACAGAAGGATCAACAGATACCTGAAAATGTCTGACTGATGTACTGTCAGTGATCGTACATCACAAGCTCCAGAAAAAAAATCTTTTACATTTTATACAAAATTTAGCAAAGATTTTTAGTTTTGCAATAGTGAATTGTTTCATATGTTACAAATTATTCATGCTTTATTCTTGCCCAAGCAAGTACAAATGTTGCCTTTTAGAGCCCTAAAATGTTAAAATTGTTTAACTTTTTAAGTTTTGACATGACAATGTAAAGATGACTTCAGTAAAAATACCATTCTTTGAAAATGTTAATGCACCTTACAAAAAGAGTGGGGCATTTAATAAAGAGAGATTGGTCATTGTATTTGCACATGCATATTGTAATGTGCATGCTAATGGCTACCTTCATGAATTAAGTGTGAAGTACACAGAAGCAAGAAGAGCACATTTTGACTGCTTTGAGGCATTTACAGTCATTCATTCACAAGGTCTGCAGCAGTGATGTGTCTCCCTGGCAGCCTTATGTCAATTTCTTACAAACTGTTTTTCACTGCCCTTATTTTAACTGTCAGTTTAAATATCTTGCCACTTACTCAACATAAGCTGTAATTTTTTTTACATATACAGTACTTTTAGTATAAATTTATAGTAAGAGTTCTAGAGCCTAGTACTTATCCTCAAAGATTTGCAAATGAAAGAATTTTGTTTATTTTTATTTAACATTTTGTTTGCTCAGATTATAAGTAAATTGATGGATTTTTTTTTCCTGCAGGTTGGATTTGTTTGCATCAGTGTCTTAGGAGTAGTTGTTTACAAAACTTGGGCGAGAATTAAAGTGAAGACTGAAAATTCTTTCCAGACTTTCCTGCTTTCTACAGTTCTTAGTTCATTGATGAATGCTATATCAATGACAATCCTGGGTCAGGTACAACAAGTTCATGTCATTTGCTTGAGACATCCTTAGAAAAAACATCATGGTACCGAGGTGACTGGCAAAAGTGTTTAAGTGGGTGCATTTGCTTATCTTAATTCGTGGGTGTCATTTGAATACTAGATTTGAAAGTGAAGTGGGGTTTCATAGGTCACTGAACCACATAAGTTCCAATGTTTTGTTATTTCTGTGTTGGTCTAATACTAAGTTTAACATTAAAACAAATAAAGTAATAGCAATGATCATATACAATTGGCAGAATAATCTTAGTGATCTAAGTCAATTTCTCAAGTGAAGAAATGATTAAATAGGCATTCATTCAGTTTTGAAAATAGAGTATGAATTATGATCAGAATTATGATCCATGAGAGTCAATACTGCTGCTTCTTTTTGAATAGTAAATATTTTATGTATATCATTAATTAGCTCTAACACAGCAGAAAAACACTAAATGATAAGTTTTATATGTATGCAGAATAGGTCATAGTAACACTAGGTCTGAAAATGACAAAATGGTTTTAGTTTAAAGCATACACTAGTATATTACAGAGTGTTTAATATTTGTTAAATCTGTGTAACTTACCTGTTATAAAGCTGAATGTGTGTCTGTTTGTCAGTATGCAAATCCACACTGTTGATCCTTTTGCACAGATTCTCCATTTATACAAGGGAAGACTACAGGCTTCTTTTCATTCCAATGTTTAATTGGTGTTCCCATCCAATGTGGCACCAGTTACCCTTGCTTGCATTTCCCTGATATGTAGATCCACACCGTTTAACTATCTTCACCGGATTTTGCACAGATTCCCATTTGTACAGTATAGATGATGGAATGCTGAAAGAGAGTGTGCAGAGATGATTTAAGAGACTAACTGGGAGAATGAAATCTACATAGTGAGGCCTAGTGCTGCTGCATATTTTGTCCTGTTTATTTGTGTGTCCTCTTGTTCATTTCTGTTTATTGCTCTGCTGTGCTTTATATATAATAAAGACACATTTCTTTAATTTTTTGGCCTCCTTCGTTGTAGAGACCACCTACTTCTACTAGAGATATGATGATATGTATTTTGAATTTTATTTATTTATGATTTATTTATTATAAATAACAGTTCATTTTATTATTTGGCAGGTCTATGAAAAAATTGCCATAAAAATGACTGACTGGGGTGGGTATCTTCAAATTTTTTATTTCAAATTAATAGATTTTGTAATCTGTTCACTTGTGAAAGCTGCTCTGTTGACACAAAATATTTTGGTAATTTTGTTCAGATAAACTAAGTTTTTCTGGATATGAGGTTAGAATTAGAAGTTACTGAATAAAGTGTAATGTTGCGATAGGATACAACACTTTGGCACTTTGGTGTTGAGCCCATTAAAACAGAAAGCTTTTAATTAAAGTATTTAAGAGAGCAGTCATTTCCTACTTACTATTCTAGCAATTTATTTACAATTGTATTTATCTGTTCTCATCCATACATATTTTATTTTGCAGAAAACTATAGGACCCAGACAGCTTATAATGATGCACTAATCAAAAAACTGTTTGCTTTTCAATTTGCAAACAGTTATGCCTCTCTGTTTTACATTGCCTTTCTTCGTAGAGTAAGTCATGTTTATATTGTTTGTAAAGTGTATTCATACTTTATACTTTACATAAAATGGGTGGGGGAGGTGGTACTAAGATGGTGTTTTTTGTATATATTGAAGTAACTGGTTCAATTGTGTATATATTGAAGTAACTGGTTCAATGTTAATAGATAGAAGTTGTTTTATGTTTTAATCGCTTGTTTTCTTAAGATGCACATAGATGGTATGTGCGATGAAAGTCAGGTAGCTGAAACAAATATAAAAGGTCAGGGTGGATAAATTCTAAATAAAAATTTTGTAAAAATCATTTCCAATGAGATAAACTTTCCAAGTGTCACACAGTTTAAAATTTAAAATAATAAATAAATACTCAAATACAAGAACTGTGAAATGTGTCAATAAAAAAAAAATGTGAAGGTAAATAAATAAATGTGTCACAAAGTGTGTTTTCTGTTGCTTATTTATTTATTTTTTTAATTTTGTTCAGAAATATTCCTCCAAACACAACATAAAGTACAGCTTGAATTAAAACCGTCACTTTCACTCATCAAAGTTAAAAGGGCAGGCTCTACAGTGTATTGTTTTTTGATTAGTGAGTCGTCCGCAGAGTGGATGTATGTGCTTTGCTTGACTTTGGAATTGGGTGGCTCATACGCATGCTCAAAGTCGTGATTGTGCACATTGACTTCGAGTGTAAGAAACAGTTGCTCAAAATCACTGTACAAAGCAGCTACTTTAATTCTATAACCTACCAATTCATCATTAGGAGCCTACATCTGAAGTGGCTGCTGTCATTGTGGCATTGGATGTTCCAAGGTCCAATGTAACAATTAAAACACAGCATTCGCTAGAGCCCGCCCTCTCAGCTTTGACGAATGTAGTGACAGTTTTAAATTCAAGCTTCATATTGTGTTTGGTGGAATATTATGGACAAAATAAATAAACAGGTAAAAGAAAACATTTAATTATGCTAATATTTCATGCTGTTTTCCTTTATTTTCATAATTCACAGTTTTTATTTATTTGCATGTTTGTTTATCCATCCATGCATTTATCTATTATTCTATACAGCCTTGTCCAAAATATTCCATCATAATGATTAGTGTACTGATATTTAAAATGTAATAGAGGGTAAATGAGAAAATATTTGTAATAAAACAGAGGATAAATCAGACCAATATTGTAGGAGCAAATTGAAAGAACAAAAGTGGCAGCCAGAAATAAAGTGGGCATGTTTTTAGTATTTTTTTTTTAAATTTGGTTCAAAGAAGGTGGTTATTTAAGGTAAGGGAGACAAAAGTTTTGAGATAAGAGTGATATACTTACTAATCATGGCACCAGAGAATGAAGTGTTGCACGTTGATTAGCTTTTGCAAGTTAAAATTTAACAGTACCCTGTACCTGTGACAATAATGATCCAGTAACCCTGTAGCGTATACCTTAATCCAAGGGTACATGTAAAAGTGCAGGTGTTCACAGGAGCAGAGGGCTGGGACAGACCCAGTCTGCCATTTTATGCACACTGCAGTGTAGAAGCTGCACTATCTGCAGAGTGGGAAGCAGAGGAGGTCTACTTTAGATCCTTGAGGTGGTTTCTTTGTAATCCAATGATAATATAGAGCTGTGTTTCCTTGTTTCACTGGCATATTTGTGGACTGCACACAAAGGTAATAGAAACCTACTTGTTTACATGGCACTTGTTTCCTGTTTCTTCATATGTTTGCATTGACCTTAGTAGGTTGTATTCTGGTACTGCCTATAAATATACTGTACTAGTTAATTAAAGGTATTAGTAGATTTCCTTTTTAATAATGTATTTTCACTTTCTTTGTGTTATATCCTTGATGGCATTATTCCTCTTCCATGTTTCCTATTGTGTGGTTCCCATTTCACATACATCAATTGATGACATAGAGTGCACCATTTTATTTAAAAGGTAAATGCATTTGTAGATACTTTGCTGAATGTTAAATAAAAATAAAAGAAAGACTCCTTTATTTCAAGAACTAAAACTGAAGCTTATGAATGTGAGTTTCTTGACGTTTACTTTCTAATTTTTCCCATTTAAGACCTTTTTTCTGAGTCACCTGCCCTTGCCCATTTGTGATTACTAGATTTGTAATTTGCATTTTGAAACCTCTAACTCAAAACACACATTTTTACGAAAAGACCAGCATATTGGTAACAAACATTAAGAGCATGCAAAGTATGTAACTGGGAGGGTAAAAACTGGCCGGAAAAGAGATTTAGCAATCCCACAAACCCATTTAAATGACTTGACAGCATTTTAGCAGTTATAGCAATCCAGTGGAAGACTTGAATAGCTGTAAAGGATTCCTTCTTGAGTCAGTTTCTCCTGATGTTGTGTTTTTTTTTTTTATTATTTACAGCCTAGAACCCATTAAATTGATTAATTTGATTTTTGTTGCTCTTGTTATAGTAGGAGTGACTGCACAAAAAAAGGAAATGTTGGGAGTACCAACCAGGTTACCCCCATTCAATTAGTTTTGTTCTTGGACTAAACAAATGCTAAATGGCATGCAAAAACCAAAACAAATAATAAGTAGAATGCAGCACTTATGGCTTTGAGTCTTCAAAGTACACAGGGATAAGTCCTGCGGGTCACTCATATCATCACTGGCTGACTCTCCTCCTGAGCTTTACAGAGCTCTGACCAGAAAGTTCAGAATCAATTACCCTCAAAGGACATCTTTTCCGGACTTTGGATGAAGAAGGATACAACATAGTTAGCACTAGTGCCTCGTCTTGCCCCAGGGTGGTATTACAATGCCTCAGATGAGCCTGTGAGGTGATCCTCCAATGAGCTTATGTGACACTCTCAAATAAGCCATTACAATAATTAACCACTATATTAGACATTGAATACTCCAACATCAAATCTTCAGATTTTTTTTTTTTAAATGAGCTTTCAGGGCTGTTTTTATGCACCTGAATAGAAAGCAGTATTCAGTTTAGTTATCTTATCTGAGACACAATAATATTGGAATGATATTATTTTTAATGTCAGTTTTTAACCATGGATCATCTGTCTTTTCAGTAAGTCAGTCATTCTCTTAATGAAGTACAGGCAGTCCCCGGTTTACGTACGAGATAGGGACTGTAGGTTTGTACTTAAGTTGAATTTGTATGTAAGTCGGAACAGGTACATTATTTTAATAAATGCTATTGTTGACCGACTGTAACCAAGTGCTCTGCCAATGAATGATGGAGTTTCACCTTTCTCTGACCTTTTTATTATTTCTACTTTATTTTCAATGGTGATGGTTTTTCTCTTCTTTACTATATCACCAGCACTTGCATCAGATTTGTGTTTCAGAGACATTGTTGAAGGGTGAAGACAAAAGGTTAAGATGAGCTCTTCTTCACAGCACTGTACAGCTATCACATCAGGAAGGCACCAGTTGTCAACACGTCTGATGTATAGGGTGGTCCAGATCTAATTATGCAATTTTCATTATGCTATAACTTATTCAGTTTATTACATAGAAAATCACCCAAAAAATCCCAGACCATCGAGAAGTGGGCGAACTGACGACATGAAGAATCATCTTCGCGCCGAACTGGAATCGTCCCTGCATAAATTAAAGTCATCCAGACGATCTGGATCTGCATAATTAGATCTGGACCACCCTGTAATAATAATAATAATTCATTACATTTATATAGCGCTTTTCTCAGTACTGACAAGAGACAACTTCCTGCTATGTGCGTAACAGTACAAGCAGGCTTGCTATTGAGAATGAATGGCGGCAGCAAGGGGCGGTTCATCACCAGCCCACCTCACAGTCACCTCCACTACAGTATGCTGCCTGCACCGTACGCAACAACACCGCCTCCATTCAACACGCAATAATCCAAGCAACACTACGATGCTACCCCCCGCCGCCCCGTTCAGCCACAACCGAATCACGGCTTGCAGCATTACCAGCCGCGCACCTAGAACGAATGGGGCAGCCGTGTGTGCTGTGCGGGCAGTGAAACCGCTTGCCGCCAGGAGCCACTGGAGGAACACTACACTGCGCGAGCAGCGACATCGCCAGCCTCCATCCAGCCACCACTTGCAGCGTCCGCAGGCCAAAGATAACGGAGCGGCAGTTACTGAGGCGCATGCGTCGCAGCTGTGGCCCCGTACGTAGGTTGTAGGTCGAATGACCGTAACCTGTGGACTACCTGCAGGGCCGGATTTTCCTATAGGCTAACTAGGCTTCAGCCTAGGGCCTCAAGATCAAGAGGGGCCTACATTCAAATTGTTAGCAAAATTAAAATTACACTATTCTAAAAACAGTGAACACTAAAACACTGAACCGAAAATAAGGAGAAATTCTACGCATATGACTAATAAACAAACATAAAAATGTATTGGTTAAGATCAACGCGTATTACGTATTTTATTATCTCTCATGTAATTTACAAACTTAAAAATGGAAGGTGAAAGGGCCTCATAAGTGGAATAGCCTAGGGCCTCTTTTCATATAAATCCGGCCCTGACTACCTGTACGGTAATTTGTTTGGCATAAAGCTGGGGACTCCATCCATCCATCCATTATCCAACCCGCTATATCCTGGAGCCAATCCCAGCCAACACAGGGTGCAAGGCAGGAAACAAACCCCAGGCAGGGTGCCAGCCCACCGCAGAGCTGGGAACTCCTTTAACCAAAAAGAAAAACAAGAAAATCTGAATGAGCATTAACAGAATTATGTGTATTTTATACTTAATTAGATATGTTAATGTATTTGTTTACCTATTTATGTATTTATTTATTTAAAGACCTTCTGTAAAAAGCCAAATTTCCCTTTCAAATTTTCTATCTTTCTATCTGAAATCATAATCCGAATCAGAATTCACTTTATTGGCCAGGTACACTAATGTGTACTACGAATTTGTCTTGATAGTATTGATGCACCATACGAGGACAACACAGAGTACAAAAGATAAAATATAAAATGATAAAATATGATGCAGCATACAAGGGCAATACAGAAACCTAAAGAGTTAGTAGGTTTAAAATGTAAATTCAGTCCAGTGTGTAGGTATGCAGTACCTGATTAGTAAGAATAACTGTGCATGGAAGAAAATGGTTTAGGTAAGACGTTGTCTTCATGCAGTGAAAGCTAAAATATTTGCAGGAGGGATGTCTTTGGAATAGGTGATGCCCAGGGTGAGTAGGATCAGTAATGATCTTTATAGCCTGTTTCCTGACTCTGGACTTGTATAGTACTTCAGTGTGTGGTAAGTTACAGCCTATGATCCTTTCACAGGCTTTGATGATGCACTGCAGATTGGTCTTATCCTGAACAGAGGCGCACCAAACCAGACAGTTATAGATGAGGCGAAAATGGACTCGGTGATGGCTGTGTAGAATTGGACCAATATTTCTTGAGAAAGATTGAATTTGTCCAGCTGAAACAAAAAAGAATATTCTCTGATGGGCTTTCCTAGTAATGCATGTGATTTTATTGTCCCGTTTAAGGTTTTGTGACAGCACAGTGCCCAGAAACTTAAATAATTCTGTCATTCCAACAGCTAAGCCATTTGTGAGCAGGTGTTTGTTTCCTGAAATCTATAATCATTTCCTGAGTTTTTTTAAATTATTATGGCTGCACCACAATGTCAGATTTTCTACCTCTTATCTGTATATGGACGACTTGTAGTTTGAAATGAGGCCAATTAGTGTGCTGTCACTTGCAAATTTAAGAAGTTTGACAGTCGATTCGCCAGAGGTACAGTCATTTGTATGAAGTGAAAGAAGTAGTGGAGAAAGGACATATCCCTGTGGTGCACCAGTACTGAGGGTTAATATAGTGGGTCAAGACTTCTAAAATCCCTCTAGTTTGAGAGGTCAGATAGAAAGCACTGTCCTCAGACCTAGCAATGCGAAGAGTGTATGTTGGGCCATGACGTTAAAAATTATTTTTTCCTTTGAGAAATTTCAACTGGAAAATTGGGCTAATTGAATTGATCATTACAAAACCAAAATGTCTGTAGGTGTTTTGCATAATGACGATAAATATTGTAGCTGCGTTTTCCCAAAGTTTCCAAAATTCAGCAGCTCCAACTTAAAAAAATTGGATTCAACAAAAGCCTGACGCGCAGAAATGATTCCACAGACAAAATATCTTCGTTTTTAAAAGTTTAGTTAAATTTTGAAAGTAAAACAGTTCACACAAAAATAAAGGAAGAAAAATTAAAATAGCAAAAAAAAGAAAAATTATAATAAGAAAAAATTTAGTTCTAAGCTTAATCTTGTTACATCTTAAATCGTTACTAGTCACTTATAATTTCTGAACCATTTCAAAACGGTCAGAAAACTGTATGCTTATCCCATTTCTAAACTTAAAATGGGTTTATCAAATCCCTCTTTACTGGGACCTGTTCTAAACACAACTAAACTTAATATCACACTGTTTCTCAATTATAGCAAGGAGATTCTATCTCTTACTAACTGATAGGGGGAAAAAGACTATACCATTGTCTATGACTATAGAAGAAATTATGTTCTATTCAAATAAAGAAAACATTAATATGAATTTAACTCAAAACTTTAACTTTCTAAAATTGGCTCTTACAAATATGTTTTGGTTAGTTGATCAACTTGCACACAAATAAAATGTGGGACTGTGTGAAACTAGCCCTAAAATTAAGTACAAACTTAAGATCTGCACATAGATTATTGGAAGAATGAAAGAACTGAGAGAAGAACGGAAGTTTAAAAGGAGTCAAAAAGTGTGCTGAGGTCAGAAACCAAAAAGTTTATGAACCTAGCGAGCAAGTTTTGGATATAGAGAGAATCAAAGTCTAAAGAATCTAGCTGAGGTTTGGGTTTGTTTGTTTTTGTTATGCAACATTGCCATCTTAAGCAGTCAACCAGTGATGACATCAAATGTCAGAGCAATGATTGTCACAGATAAATATAAATGTGGAAGGTGAACAATTTGGGAAGGTAAAGGAATATTCCATTAATACCATAGAAGCTGACTTACAGAGCAATAAGATTGCTTAATGGAAATAAAAGGAAGAATAGGTAAAGTAAGCTAGAGCTTCTGGGACAACAAAGAATTACTGAGAAGGAATCTGAACGTGGGTTTAACGGTGGCACAGTAGTTGCACTGCTGCCTCACAACAAGGACACCGGGTTCGCATCCTTGGTTGTCTCTCCATGGCGTTTGCATTTTCTCCTGGTGGTCCACATGGTTTTCCTCCCACATTTCAAAGACATGCAGGTTAGGTGAATTAGCATTGTTAATTGGCCTCTGTGTGTGTTCACTCTATAAGGTACAGGCATCCTGTCCAGGTGTTGTTCCTGCCTTGCGCCCTATGCTTCCTGGGATAGACTCCAACTGCCCCATGACCCTACCCCGGATAACGGAGTTATGAAAATTAATAGATGAAATCTGAGCATTGACCTCAAAAAGATATTTACTTTCTGAAATGGGAGAAAACAAGATTCAAGATTGAACATTACAGATAGCAACTTAGAAAAGAGATGGTTCTGTCATTCCATCTGTAGATTAATAAAATCACAATAAACTGTTTCTCACATTTTTATTTCCTTACTTCTTAACCTAGTCTGTGACTCAGCTGTGTTTACCAAATTAGATTTTTGACATGCCTATAATTAAAGTTTTGTTGCATATCATTCAGACACAGGAAGGAATTTCACTGTACTCTGTACATGTGTCAGTAAATATGAACATTTAAATAAGACAGAGGATGAATGGAAAACAGTGTTCAGTACATTTTCCAGTCATTATGTGTGCCTGGTAAAGCGCATCTAATTTACCAAAATGTTGGGTGGTTTTTCGTTTTTGTTTTTCAGGACTTTTCAGAAATTTTAGGAAGACTTGTACTGTATATATACTGTTTATGTGTATAGTTGTGTGTATAAATAAGCAACTTGCATCTCGATAATATTCCTGTTGTATTTCAGCAACTGTAGAACCAAAATAACTACACTATTGGGTGGGAATGTTTAGGTATAACCCAAGCATGGTGGCAAAGGGTAATTTATTTACCCATGTAAGTAGCTTTCTTAAGCAAATGGGGCACTCTACTCATGCCATCTGTCCTTATAGACCAAAGCATGCCATTACAACATCTGCCTGAATTTTTAGGGCAGATTGCAGTTTAATTCATTTATTTAAAGTAATAATCTGTAATCTCCATGTGTTCTTGGAATTATTACTGAATATTTCAGTTAATCTTCTACTCTTACTGGGCTATTTTTTATATTTGATAAGTTAGCACAAAAAATAAATTGCTGCAAAGCCTTTTTTCCTTTTCAAGCCAGAATTTCTTATGTGTGTTTGGGGAGTTGTTTGTTTTGTTTGTTTGTTTTAATAACATAATCATTTCACATTGTACTGTATGCATAATTTGTATGTGACAAAATATGATTTAATTTATAAAAGAACATTTACTCAGCAGACGGGTTGATTTCTGCCTCCTTGTAGTGTGCCTACAGTTTGGTTTAGAAGCTAAAAGCACATAAGATTTCAAAGGATAGATGCCTGGACAACAAAGTTAAGTACATTTTAATCTCCAGTAACTGGGTTCCTGTCTTTAGTCCAACCAAAATAATTTCACCACTCTGAACAGTATTCAGAGTATGATATAGAATGTAAAATATGCTTCAGAATAAGAGGATTATGGTTATAGAAATGCCTCACCAGGTGACAGTTCAACAATTGTTGTGCAAATTGTCATTTAACTCAGGCTCTGCTCCCTATAGTCTATGGTACAACTTATCTGACATGCCAAAACTGTATTTTTCTTTTGACTTGTACCATTTTTGTCTTTTTATGATTGTACTCCTAAATACTGCACATGCTAAACAAGACTTGGCTTACTTCTCCTTAGAAATAGCTACAGCATTTCTGTCCTCCCTGACTGACTTTGCAAAATATTTAATGTAACTTGACACATAGAAGGTCTTTGTTTTCATTTTGCGGTGTGTGCATAATTTGAGGAATTCTTGCACAATGATCCATTTATTGAAAAATATTGCACATGACTATTGTTCCATATTCATTTAGTTCCAAATGCATTGTGTGATTCCTTTTGTAGTGAAATCGACTCTCCTTTGCCACTATATTATTGTGTCTAACCAATTTCTACTTCTATTAAAACTTGTATCTATTATTGCTTTGAAATCCTAGAAACAATCAATAGGGTGTATTCACTTGTATTCTTATGATGGATGTTCTGAAATGAGTTAGTTTTCCAGCTATTGCTTGTTAATATCTGTTAGCCTGTCTGTGCCCTGTCTGTCCATTTTTAATTAAGCCATTGCTTGGTTATAAGCAGACAAGTGGAAACGACAGTGAGACAATCTTTTGCACACTCTTTTGTGTTTATAACAGTGCTTTTAATTAACAGCATTTGGGTACCACCAAGGACCAGAGGCTTTTAAATAAAATAAAAATAATAGGTGATTGATATAGTGAAAAAAAGTAAAAAAATGTTTTATTGTTTACTTATTATGTGTGTACCATCAATATATGTTTTTATGTTTATGTCTTGGTAACATGGATTTTTTTTTAAGTAAACTGATCCGTTGCCAGGCTGATCGCATATATTTAGAAATATAATATATTAAACTATTACATTTATTTAAATGTAATTGACATAAAGCTCAAAACACAGTTCATTGTGCAGAAATAAATATAGATGAATGAATGTCTTTGGATTTACACATTTTTCAAAGCTGTTGCATTCTTTCTGGTTCTTAAATTCTCTGATTGTAATATTATAAGCAATGATAATGTAATAATACTTAGGTCTCCATATTCATGGGGGTTATGTGTCAAAACCACCTGCAAAAAGTGAAATCTATGAATATTTTTGGTACTTGCTTAAATCTGCAGTTTTAAATGCTTTTCACATAAGCAAATTTAACAAGTGTATTTAAAAGTGATAAACAAGATCTTTAAATGTTATCTAAAAGAGATTTAGTTTCTTAATAGGTAAAGTTAAAACATTATTTTAATAGCTTTAAAAGTTTACAGACTTGTATATATTTACAATACAAAAAAATAATTAAAAATTCAACTTAACGATTTAACAATTACACATTGTGACAGATATCCAGGGACATAGCCCCGCCAGGAAACGGGAAGGACCGGGAGAGGGACAGTATTTTCCCCAGAACGTGAGAGGGCAGCCTTCCTGGGTTACATGGGTTCTACGGAGCTGGGACGCTCAACCCTGTGGGAGGATGTGGCCACCACCAGGGGGCACCTGGACAGCTCCAGAATGGTGGTCGACAGCACTTCCGGCACAACAGGAAGTGCTGTCAGAAGAGGAGCTGAATCGGCATGCAGCACTTCCGCCACACCCGGAAGTGCTGCCAGATGCTAATCAAGAAGCACCTAGAGCACTTCCGGGTGCTGTATAAAGGAGGCAACCGCACTCCAATCGGGGCTAGAGTCGGGAGGGAGAAGACAGGAGCCTGAGGAGGAGAAGGTGGCTGAAGAGTTAGAGTTAGAGAGAGAGAAAGACAGAAAGAGACTGAGCTGACCGGTTGTGGCACTGTGTAGTGTTGTGCTTAATAAAAGCGTGTGTATTCGGGACATTCGGTGTCTGTCTCTGTGTCCGGGCAGGTTTCTCAGAACATGGACAATTTAAATGAATGGAGAAAAAATGATGTACCTGTGGTCTTCCCAGCCGTCCCTTTTTACTTCTAAGTACAAACAAAAAACAAATGCACAATGGTGTAAAAGGAACAAAACTGTTGAGAATAAAGTGTCTATAGTCAATCAGGCTTTGGAAAGTCACAGAGCTCCTTATCTCTGGTTGTTCTGGGTAGAAGTTACACCTTCTTACAGGCAGTTGAGTTCTTATAGTCCAGGGACAGAGAGGGGCAGAGTCAGTTGCCCTCATCGTGTGGTTTCTCTGTACTGTTGAAGGAGAAAAGGACACGACAGTTAGTGGCAGCATCCCCTCTTGGCCCGGGGTGGTATCACATACCACCGAGGAACTTGGAGGGTACATGCATGATAACCACACAAGGCTAATTGCTTGCAGTAGGAGTTTCTGTTCCTATAGTGTCAGATAAACACTTTTTAAAATAATAGTCTCAATCCACTGTACTAATTCCCTTCATAAACACTTTTTTAAACACTTCAATCATGTCACCTTTTTATCATCTTTTGCTAAAACAGAAAAGGCTCAGCTCTTTTAATCTTTCCTCATAATTCATCCCTTGTAGCCCTGGAATCCACCTAGTCACACTTCTGTGGACTTTTTCTAGCACTGCTATGTCCTTTTTGTAGCCTGGAGATGAAAACTGGACACAGTACACCAGATGAGGCTTCACCAGTGCACTATCAAGATTCAGTATAAACTCCTTGGACTTCTACTCTACCTTTTTGTGCTATATAACCTAACATTCTGTTAGCCTTCTTAATGGCATCTGAAAAGTCTGGCAGTTGATAGTGTCAAGTCCATTTTGACTCCTAAATCCCTCTCGTAAGGTGTACTTTTTATCTTTTAGACCTCTCATTGTTTATTCAAACCTATCATTTTTACTTCCTACATGTAATACTTTACATTTACTTCAAGCCCCTCTGTAATGATTCAATGAATTCTAGATTATCTGCCAATTGACCAAGCTTGGTATCATCTGCAAACTTACCAGATTGTTACTAATATTTCTATCAATATCATTTATAAATTTTAAAAATAGCAGCGCCCTAGCACTGACCCCTGTGGAACACCACTGTTAACGTTCAACAATTCTGATGGGGTTCCTTGCACCATAATCCTCTGCTTCCTATGTCTGCTCCAATTTTGCACCCATCTACAAACAACATCCTGAACTCCCACTTCTTGTACCTCTCATGTGGCACCTTATCAAATGCTTTCTAAATGTTGAGATAAATAATATCATATGCTGTACTTTGATCATATCCTTTTGCTGCTTCCTCATAGAATTCCAGTATGTTGGTAAAACATGACCTTCATCTGATCCCACACTGACTGTTGAGTAAAACTCCTGTTTTTGCCCTTTGTTGCTCAGTCTTTCCCTTAATAATTCCTTCCATTAATTCACCTGTGATGCACGTTGAGTTTACTAGTCTATAGTTGCTTGGATCTGCCTAGTCACCCTTTTTATATAACAGGATAATTTTTGCCATTTTTTTTCCTTCAGAATTTCCCCAGTGTGGAGAGACTTCTTAAAAATATGTGTCAAGAGTTTATATATATACTCGCTAACCTCTTTAAGAACTCAAGGGTTAATATTATCTGGTCCTCGTGATTGTTTTATTTTAGCCTATTTAATCTAAGCAGTACTTCTGTCTCTCTACAACTTTTTTTTAATCTAAATTAAATGATTTAAATGGTAAAACTAAAAACAATTATGCCAAAAATAGATTAAAGAACTGGTACAGTTATTTGCACCTTCTAATCTCTTAAATTCCTGTAATATTCCCCACCTCGACTGCCTTCTTATTTCTTTAATAAAAGCACTCCACTCACACTGTTTAAATTCCTTTGTATTAATGAACCTTTACACCGTCTCTCTCTTAACTGCTCTACTTTCCTGACTGCTAAGAACTGTCCAATCTAGATTATTGAATATCTGCTGCCAGTTAATTTATTGTTGTCTTGTCTGCTTCTACAACCACTTGTACCTAATCGGAGTCTTAACACTAGCCACCTGCCTATGTGCCGCAAAGCCTCTCTCTTTAACGCTTTGAAGTTAGCTGCTGACACCTTTTTTTCTTCCCCCAACTAATCATTGTTTCTGTTACTTACTAAGATGCCAGTTATTACATACAGAGATGCTGATGTCAGCTACTGCTGCTTACTGCCCTGCCTTGCCGACACTAGTTTAAAGGTTTTAGGAGCAAAATGTATTTTTTGATTAACTCTCACACTCCAGAACACAAAAACTTTGTTTGCAAGGATAACATCAGTAAGTCTCAGTCTCTAATGAGCTCTAATCTTAGTCTTACCTCAAGATTTCTGGCTATGGGGTTAATGTCAATGTAAATTTATTTATAGAGCACATTTAAAACAACATCAGTAATGCTGTAGCCAAAGTACTTTACATTAAAACATTAATACAGCCAGTGGTGAGTTAAAGAAAAGAAAGAAGATGACTAAAAGTAGGGCAACCATCAGTGTCATTGAAGGTCACTGAAAGCTAGAGAATAGAAATGGGTCTTTAATCTGGTTTTAAACAGTTCAATTGAAGATCACTCCTTTATTGAAGTGAAGTAAAAAGTTTAGCAGACAAGGTGCTGCAGCCGCAAAAGCCTTTGTGCGAGGGACCACAAGAGGCAACTGACTGGTAAATCTAAGTTCTCTGGATGGCTGGTATTTATCAGTTAAATAGGCAGGAGCATACCCATGTAAAACCATGTAGCACCAAAATTTTAAAGTCAATTCTGAAACTTACAGGCAGCCAGTGTAAAGAAGCCAACTTTGGAGAAACAGAATCAAACTTTCGAGCCCCAACCAAAATACGGGCAGCTGCATTTTAAACCAACTGCAACCTGTGTATCAGGGATTTGCAGATCCCAGAATACAAGAAGTTACAGTAATCAAGCCGAGAAAAGTTAAAAGCATGAGAAGCTTTCTCAAGCTCCCCCCCTGGGGGGTTATGAAGGTTTCACCTTAGCTAAACGACGAAGCTGGAAAAAGCAATTCTTTACTACAGAGGTAATCTGTTTGTGTTGGTGTAATTTAATGTTGCAGAAACTTTGTGATTGGAAGTTTTTTATAATTCTTTAGCAAGGGGCTCAGATGCCTTTTGAGATTTTCCTTGAATTGTATAACTTTAATTAAGTTTTCATCATGTTTATAGAAGAAGTCTGCAAGACTTTTGCCGTCACATAATGTCGTGGCTAGATTTTCCTACCCAAGCTATTGGGCAACTACCATGGGGGTGTGGGATGCGTGCTAAGGAAGTGACATCAATCGCTTTCGGCGAATACTGGAATTCTCAGAAATAGATCCATTAATATGGAGACCTGGTCTTATAAAGTAATTAGGTTTAAAGTAAGGTGCGTTTATGATGGAGAAGAAAACAAAACTATTATTTATACAGAGCTCTAGAAAAAATAACAACTGGGGTCCCACAGTCCTTGACCCAAGGGCAGACCATAGTTGACTGAAGCCAACTAGGTTTCCCCATCCTCGCTGTATTCAATAAAAGTCTATAATGTGTAACTTGTGTAACTTGTTCAGTGTTGCATTGGTACTAAGAGGCCAGACATAGATAAAAGAGAGAATAACGAGAGCAGCTGCTATGATTTAATAGATAAATTAAGAACTACATTTTCTTTCCAACTATAAAAATGAGAGCAGAAAATAACCAGTTAATTTAAAATGCAGGAATGAGTTAATAAATATGAAATTACAGTAGTTGAAACAACAGGTTGTAGTTGAAAGGTTCCCGTTTAACTGAGTTTATGATTTGCTCCTGTAAATGATGCCATAGAGAGACTAAACTTATGTTTAGACTCTGAAGGGGTGTTTGGCTGACAGGTTTACTGGTGCAAGGGAAACATCAAGGTGGCACATGTTCAGCTCCTGTAAAATATTTGAGAGAATAGAACAACTTGTAATATCAGAGTTGAGACCATTAGGTGTCCTGAAAATTGGCAAGTTAGGGTATCAAGATAGGGATAAGAGACGGAAAGCAAGGATGGAAATATGCAGTATTACCCAAGATGGTAGTGGACAGGCAACCTAGACAGTGCTGAGGCTTAGCCCTCTGTCAAGAGAGGGAATATGGCCACTGGGGTTTGCCAAGAGGCTGATAGAGAAAGCACATTATTCTAAATAATAGAAAGAACAGTAGGCCAATCATGAATCAGTAGCCTAATGTGGTTTGTCTGTAGCAAAGGGAAACACCCTCAGCCAGAGTAATGCTTGGACTTGGTCAGAATTGAGAGCAATAAGGAAAGTTAAGCTGCCAGAGGCAGGACTGAGTCTGGAGTCATCAGGTGAGTTTAGTACAAAGGCACACCTGGTAGGAGGAAGACACTAAGAGAAAGACAAGTAGTAGTAGGTGAGCAAAGGAGTGTTGGTGGTGGTTAAGAAAGGGGCAAATGGTCAAGACACCATCCTGGTGGACAAAGGTTTAAGACACATGTGCATGCCCAGAGAGACAGCATGGCTTTATTTTGTCCACTTTTTTTTGGTACTTTCTTGTCCTTCTGCAGTCTCTCACTTTGGTGTTTAATTCTTAATTAATGTACTATTATTTGTACACACAATTTTCTGACTATGGGGATTTTGTTCCACAAATTTGTGTGCTGGTCAGTATGAATCCAAGAAAGCCAGTAAAACGCTATCAAGTGAATTATAAGGGAAAACTAGAACATTGAATAAAAAGTAAGTAAATTTCTATTCAATGCAGCAATAACAAATGTATCAAGGGATATCTCTACAAATATAATTGTGACATTAAAACTGTTTATTTATGATTATATATTACAGTGTAATCAATAACTGCATCCTTTACTGTGAGATCTGATGATGTACATTATTGGGATTTCAAACATGAAGACGAACACACAGTGGGCGTAGGTGGTAATATCATACAGTTTATTCCATGGGCGAACACTATCATCAGTATGCATGTGTTATGATTTTGTTTTCTAGAGTCGTCTCTGAACTCCACCCTCCATCCCTCCTTTACCATGCTGCCTCTTGCTAAACATGCTATCTGTGCTTTTTGCACTTTAGTATCGCTTATCTAATTAAGTTGCTACACAACATTATTGTATGCTAGGTAGGGCTGTGTATACCTATCATTCGTCAAAGATCCTTTTTTGTGCCCTGTTTTGTTATGTTTCAGGTTTGTAGAATTTTGATCACTGCTTGTGTCTTTGGGATTCCAACTCTGTTTTGCTTCATGTTATGTGCCAGAATTGTGTGCCTGTGCTCTTTTGCTTTGCTTTTGGACATCACTTGTGCATTGTAGATCTAAGCATGTTAACCTTTGTTGCTTAAACATACTATGTTGCCCACAGCCAATGTTGTTTTGTTCAGCAAAGATACATTCTTTGACTGCTGATGGCTGTTCTATAGTGCAGCATGACACAGTGATTTGGCTGTTTTGTATGAATGTGACATCTAATAGTATAAAACTGTATTTGGCTAAGGAAGACTATGCCCTATTAGTAATGCTGGAATATATTAGTTAAAGTCTGGCAATATTAAAGTTTTCTTTACATCCTCATTATTGTATGTTATTTGCCTCAGACTCTTGCTTTATTATGTGAAACTGTAGGTAGCAGTATGTCTGTGTGGACTACAAAATTGGCCAATGGGACTGTAGCTTAAATATATAAAAATCCTTCAGATGTACAAGCGTAATTGTAATACACTAGTGTACCTATGCGTTTGTTCCCATTTTGAGACTTCAAATCTATTAAATACATACTAATCCAAAGCAATTTCTCAAAAATGTATTAAACTTGAGTTCAATCCTGCCACTACTGAAATAGTAGAATACTAACCTAAGGCGATTCCTGCATGTCCTACACTGGGAAGAAGTCCCTGTTATTAGTTTCCTGTCTTTCAGATGTATAAACTTGCTTTGATATCTTTTCTTGCACATAGGTGTTTTTCTGTACCTGCTTGTGTCCAGCTAAACAAGTGGTAGTGACAAAATGCCTGTTGCTGTTGCTGAACTTTCCCTATATGACAAGGAGTTGTAAGAGACAGTGTACTTGGAAGCTGAGAATGTCTTGAAACTTGAAACCAAATCAGGCCTGATGCTTACTAGCTCATTTTTTACAATGTGGGCTGGTGGGTGAGAGATCTGCTGGTTTCACCATGCATATTCTGAAATGCTCTCCTGCACCAGTGCGTTTTTTTTTTTTCAGTATGAACATCCAGTCTAAGAGCTGCCAGTCATAGCTTCATAATTTAGGGATTATTGAAGAGATTTCAAGTGCACACAACTTTTTTCTTGTTTGCTTTCACATATGCTATGTACATTTTAACTTGAATCTCAGTTTTGTGTTAAGTATCTACATGCACACATTTTAGTGTCACATTACACATAAATTTCCTATGAGAAAATGCTGGCATTCAGCACTCTTCCTTCTTCGTTTATTAGCGTTTACATGAAAACCTCCTCTTTAATAGTCATTCTGAATGCCAGTGGCCATACTTATAAGTCATTAAGAGAGGAGGCCTTTTTGTAAATAAAATTAGTTAACACATTTGTGTTTAGCAAAGTAAGTCCCTGGGGTGAAAAGAATAGCACACAACTTTGGGGAAGAACTACAAGTTCAAAAATGCTGTACTTTGTTAGATGTGCGTTACAATGTACATTATTTCTAATAAATTATCATGTTCAAAGAAGTAGAACTGTTTTTAATATTTTCTTTAGCAGGGTTTGAAATTTGTAAAAAAGGGTTGACAGGTTTGGCTGTAAGTTGGAAGCTCTTATGCATGAACTAAATCACCGTGTGAGGGATGCCTTATTAAAAATTGTGTGGGTCAGATGATATAGTTCTTCTCTGAGGAACTTCTACTGTACCTTTTGAAGAATACATTTTGAAAGGAACATCTCTCCCATTTTCATAGTATGAATTAAAAAAAAATAAAACACATTGAAGTAGAAACGGAAATGAAGGTGGCTTAACCTGGCACTGATGAAGGAGGATGTTTCTGCACTGGTGGGCATGTAATTAAAGGACATTTGGCCTAATTTTAGTTTGACAAATATGACATCTTTGATAGAAATTCCTTTTAACAACATAGTTAGAAGATCTACCTGTTTTGCCCCTTCAGTAATACTTGAGATGTTTTTATTTTAGACCTTTCAATAAAAAAACGAGCATGCACTGAATTAACAAGCTGCTTCACATTTGTAGTTTTGTTTGTAGCTAGCAATATCAAGTACTGATTTTCTGATTTTCTGGAAAGACAGCCAAAGCAGACCTCCATATTGATCTGTGCTGTTACGCTTGCAAGAAACTAAGAGTAATACAGATGGAAATTGTTGTAGCTAACTTGTTATATCTGACTTTTTGTTTCAGAATAATCAAGATGTTTTCAACTCACTTGGATTTGTGGGCCTGGAGGATGACTGTGGGATGCTAAATAACTGCATATCAGACCTAAGTGTTCAGCTACTTGTTGTAATGATAGTAAAAACTCTGCCAAAGTTTTGCAACGATTTGATATATCCGTAAGTTTTTCTTTGTGTGTCCTTTTTGTAGCTTAGCTATATTACACTGTTACTCTTATCATTAATATAGTCTAACATAACTGTGTGTGTGTGTTTTTTTTTAATCCTGTCAATAGTTTTGAAACAAATTTCTTTGTAAGATGCCTCTGTGCCCAAATCAGTGTCTTGTCTTAGCTGTTTACATTTTGTGCTTATTACCATCAGCTTTGCAAATTAAATGATGTTGGTTTTTCTAGATGGCTGAAAAAAATCATATGTAAAAGATGTAACAAGGAAGACCTGGAAGATCCTGAAACTACATCTTTGACGACTAGATTCATTTTAGATGAAGAACGAAAACCTGATCTTGGTAACTTTACGCTGGGAGAATATAACGAGAAAGTAATTCAATACGGATACCAAATGGTAAGGAGAATCGAGGAATGAGAGTTTAATGCAATGCAATATAGTTGTGAGAAATGTTTCCTGATGTTATAGTTGTACATATAAAATTAGTAATATGAAAGGGACTGCATGATATCTCCATCTCTTTTAAAGGAATACTCCACCCAAAAATAGTTTTTTTTTTATATGCTACTTACCCTGTTAAAGGCACTATCAAAACCCACATTATCTCCGTCTACGCTCCAACAGAGGCCTGTCAGGATCCAGTCAAAGATGATTTCTACAATCAACTACAACAAACGCTGGATTCCCTCCCACAGACTGATGTGATCCTCCTGGCTGGTGATTTTAATGCGCACATCGGCACAGATCGAACGGGATGGTAAAACTCGATGGGTCAATTTGGACATGGACATATTAATGACAATGGATTGCGTCTTCTATCCATCGCCAGTGCCAACGACCTCCTTGTGGGAAACAGCCACTTCCAGCATCCTCTGAAACATCAACTCACATGGCGAAACCCAGCTGGCAAGGATTCTGCAGTTTTGGACTACATTTTGGTCAACTCCCGGTTTCGATCGTCGCTCAGGGACGTCCGGGCGATGCGCGGTCCAGACTGTGGATCGGACCATTACCTTGTACGGGCCAAGCTCAAACTTCGACTGCAACGGGCCAAATGCAAATCACGTCCTCCAATCAAGCTGGAGTGGAAAAGTCTCCTAGACCCTGTCCGAAAGGCCAAATTCCAACTCCAGCTATTCAATCGCTTTGGAGCATTGGCACAATCAGAGGATGTCAACGTCGAAGAAAGACAAATTTCAAACACCATTATGGACTGCGCCAAAGAAATGTGTCCACAAACTCGCCATCAAACACAGCCATGGATATCTGATGAATGCTTGGATATGGTAAACGAACGAAAGCTAGTCAAACTGTCCAATTTTGAACGATATCGGCAGCTCAACAGAGAAATCCGTCGCCAGATGAAAAAAGAGCGAGAGGCCTTCTGGAACCAAGTGGCGGCCGACCTGGAACAGGCAGCCTCCAAACACGAGTACCACACGCTCTACCGAAATCTTCGACGACTGAGTGGAAAAGCCAAGTCAACAAATGACAACATCCAAAATGCCGATGGAACCTTTGTTCGATCACCAACAGAGCGCCTTCAACGATGGAAACAATTCTTTGAGGAGCTCCACAATCATACCCCACCACAAGGCGCACCTTTGGAACCACCAAGCATCGACCCGCAAGAGGTCCAAATGTCTGATGCTGAGCCAACTATGGAAGAGGTCTGGACCGCCGTTCAAACACTGAAAAATGGCAGGGCACCAGGACAGGACCAAGTCACGGCCGAAGCGATCAAGGCTGGTGGGGACCCGTTACTCCACCGATTGCTCCTGCTCATCCGAACCATCTGGCGTACTGAATTAATACCACAATCATGGAAGAAGGCCACCATCGTGCCAATTCACAAAAAAGGCGACAATCGAGATTGCAAGAACTATCGAGGCATCAGCTTGCTCTCCATTGTCAGAAAGGTCTTCATGAAGATCATACAATTAAGGCTGCAGCGGCACCGCGAACAGACCAGTTGGGAGGAGCAAGCCGGATTCAGGCCAAACCGTGGCTGCAGTGACCAGATCTTCACCCTCCGTCAACTGATGGAGGAAAGAATCCGATGCGGGAAAAGAGCAGTCATTATCTTCATTGACTTTCGATCTGCCTTTGACTGCGTCCACTGGCCAGCACTGTGGAAAGCACTGGAGACCGAACTTGTGCCTCAGAAAGTCATCAAACTCCTCCAGGAAAGCTACGCTGGGTCCTCCAGCCAAGTACGCATCCGTAATGAATTATCCGATGAGTTTACCATCCGAACTGGAGTCCGCCAGGGAGATGTTGTTTCTCCACTGCTTTTTAATGTCGTAGTCGACGCCATCATGAGAAAGGTCTTCGAAGGCAGACAAGGACTCCAGTATGGTGAGGATGGCTTCCTGACTGATCTCATGTTCACAGACGATAGTGGCGTCCTGGCCGGCGACGACGCGGAGGCCACGGACGTCCTCTGCAACATCGCCAACATCGCCCAGCCATATGGATTCAAAATAAACATAGACAAGACGAAAGTGCTGACAACAGACGGATCGCAGACAAATGTGCAACTCGATGGTGTGCAGATCGAGCAGGTCCAAAAATTCAAATACCTTGGGTCGCTGGTCCAGGAGAAGAAAGTGGCGTCCACAGTAGAGGTCCACAGTCGAATTGGTCAAGCAACCGCGGCATTTGCTTCCCTAAAGTGGTGCCTGTGGAAGCAAACCAACATCTTCAACAAGACCAAAATTCAACTCTTCAAAACTCTGATTTTGCCAATTCTCCTCTATGGATCCGAGATGTGGACACTGCTCAAGCAAGACCTCAACAAACTCGAGGTCTTCCAAATGCGATGCCTGCGACAAATCCTACGAATTTCACTCCGAGACCGAATACGAAATGAGGAAATACGTCGCTGGGGTGATCAGCAGCCAACAATCGAGGAGCAAATTCAACAACGACGACTACAGTGGTTTGGTCACGTCTGCAGAATGGAAGGCAGCCGGTTACCACACAAACTCCTCTGGTGCGATCGACCCACCCAGTGGAAAATCCAAAGAACAGCACCAAAGAAAACATGGCTCAAGCAGGTCGAAGACGATATCAGAAACCGTCGACTCAGCCTCGACGAGGCTAGAACAGCCGCCATGGATCGCCTTGCATGGAAACACCTGCAAAATGAAATCCGACAACCATTGGCACCCACAGCAGTGTACGGGCTTAGGACCAGGTCCAGACCAAACGCCAGCTAGGGACCAAAGAAAAAAAAAAGACTTACCCTGTTACTTTGTAGTGGTGGACAAGAAAACAATTTTCAGGCAGAATGGAGAGAAAAAAAATAACATAATGAAAGTAATATTGGCCAATGATGTATAATGGCAACAGGTCACTTTTTAAACTGACGGCAGGACTCTTGATTAGTGAATGAGAAGGAGAGATGGGTATTCAATTTAAAAAATGCAATCCCGTGAATCTTTAATTTACTCTTTATGGCGTTCACTGATTTATTCTGGAAATAACTATTTAACAATGTTTTAGCACCAAAGGCATGCATTTTGAATGTTTTGAGCATACAACTGGATAACTGACAAGTGGATTATGTAATACGACTAACATGAGATTTTCTTTTCACAGATGTTTCTGAGATCATTTGCTGTTGTGTAGCATTGATCACTTTTGGCTTCTATTATGTCATAAGTTTTTTTTCTCTCCATTCTCCCTGAAAATATATTTTTTCTTATTTTCTGCATAATTTACAAGTATAATAAGTTTTGTGTCCTGTAATCTACAACTATTTTAACATGTTTGACAGTGTTCAACTTCAAACTACTAAAGATGCACAAAGTGTCCAAGCTGCTCCCTCTCTAGAGTTGTTTGGTGCCTTTCACCACATGTTGCTGGGCAGGCACCAGTCCGCCCAGCTCTGAACTGGATTAAGCTGTTCTTGTGTATAGGTTTTTCCTGCCACTGCCACCATAATGGCCTTTAGCTTCCCAAACACTGTTTACAGAGCATTCAAGGGGGCATATTGAAATAGGCAAGCTGACTTTACCTTCCTGGTACTTACTTGCCTTTAATGACAGTAGTGATGAAAAGGCACACAAGTAACAACATGTTCATTAATGTTTTGACCATGCAGTGCTTACCATAATGCTATACTTCTTTACAGTATGATGTCACTTTTCATAGGTTGTTTGTATTATTTGATTTCATGTTGAAAATTAAAACTAATCTCATCTGATGTGGTCAGTTTCCAATTTACTGACAGAATTTTTTTTTCTTTCTTTATGCCTCAGATTTTTGCTGCCTGTTTTCCCCTGGGCCCCTTGCTTTTTTTCTTCACACTACTAGTGGATAAGAAGGTAGATTCCAAACGTTTACTTTGGATATTCAGACGCCCTCTTCCTTGGATTGCCCAAGACATTGGTAAGATATGAAATATTAAATATAATATGTGTTATAAGGTGATGGTGATAAGATTATGTAAGGAATGTCTCCATTACTTTCATAAAACCGCTTTACATGTTTACAGGTCCTTGGTTTGCAATACTGGAAATCATAAATGCCGTTGCAGTGGTGACAAATGCCTGTCTCATTGCTTTCAGTTCACAGTTTAGCAGAGAAAGACCTTTGGTCGAACAATTAATGATCTTCATCATATTTGAGGTAAATGTTTCATTTCTTCTGTCTACTGGTTATTTTTTCATTTGTTTAAAAATTGATTTATACTCTGTACTCATTGTCTTCTGCTCAGTTTTAATATTTGTTTCCTTTTGTAACTTTCATTTTTCAGCCAGAGAATATTATTATTATTATTTGGGCATTGTTCTATGTTTATTTTACCGTCATGGAGATAAGGAATGTTGGTACTCCTGTCTCACTGAGTGCTACACTTTACAAGTCCAGAGTCCTGGGATCAAATCCCACATCTATGGCTGTCTATAGTTTGCACATTCATCTGAATAACTTTTCCTTCTAAATCAACAAAGATTTAAAGGTTTGGTTATTTGGTGAATTCCACATCTGACCTGTGATTCACTGGCACACACTTGTTTGCCCCAAGTGTTGCTGGGATAGGCTTAGTCCCAGATATTAAACGCAATCTTCTAAACTCACACGCTAAGCCATACTCTAGTGTCAGTAATGCATTTTTTTGTTATATATAAAGCATTGACATTGCACTTTTATTTCTTGACATCACTGCCATATTTTTGTAAACGAACCTTTATAGATGTGACCAGACAAGCCAAGCAAAATGACACCTTTTATTGGCTAACTAAAAAGATTACAATATGCAAGCTTTCGAGGCAACTCAGGCCCCTTCTTCAGGCAAGAAGGGGCCTGAGTTGCCTCGAAAGCTTGCATATTGTAATCTTTTTAGTTAGCCAATAAAAGGTGTCATTTTGCTTGGCTAGTCTCTACATTCATAATGGCTAACACAGTACAACACCCTAGTACTATAGATGTGACCAGAAATAATCCTGCATGGAGCTTCTTGAGCTGTAAGACAGATCTGTAAACTAATTCTTGTTGTGTTTTCTTTTTTCTTCACTCCTAGCATATCGTTTTTATAGTGAAGTTCATTGTGGCAAATGCCATTCCAGACCTTCCTCAGAAGATAAAACTGGCCATCAGACAGGTACATTTTTGTGTTAGATTTCTGTAGTGACTGGAGTAATAACATCACACTGTTTACTTTTTAAATCCTAGTACAATATTTCCTTTTTTAAGCATTTGTTGAGTTTTTTAAGGTAGCAAAGTATGCTATTGACAATATTTTGACAATTTACTTATTCCTAAAGTATTATTTCTTTCTCTACATCTACTATATGTACTGTTTTTAATATATGTTTGTGTGTATGCATGTATACATGTATATAAGATACAGTGTGTATGTGTGTGTGTGTGTGTATATTGTGACCACCAGGGGGATGTGCCAGCTCCTCAAAACCTGACACAGCATACACCAGGCACAAGTTCAGGGACACACACATTTTTATTTAGGTGTGTGAAACTCTTCCCCTTCGTTTTCCACCTGTACCCAAGCATAATAAAACAGGAAAGCACCAATATACAGTACTTTCTTCTCCTTGCCTCTCTCTCTCTTCCACCTCCACTCCTCCTCTGGCATGCTTTGTCTTCCTTCTTCCGACTCTGGCTCCCTGAATGGAGTGAGGCAGCTCTGTGATCACTTCTGGGTCTGGGAGCAGTTCTGCAGAGAAGGTCTCTGCCCTTCCCCATGCGCCCTCTGGCAGTGGCCACAGGTCCCTACAGGGTGAGCTTCCATGCTCCAACCTTGTGGCACCGTAGCAAGCTAAGGGGATTGCCCTCTGTTGTCCAGGGGTGGTATTGCCCTGTGCAAGCTCTTTTCCCCCAGTCCTTCCCTTATGATGGCATCCCAGATGTCTTATACAATATCTGTCCTCACAGGTGGCGCAGTGGTAGTGCTGCTGCTTTGCAGTAAGGAGACTGTGGAAGATTGTGGGTTTGCTTCCCGGTTCCTCCCTGTGTGGATAGCGCTTTGAGTACTGAGAAAAGCGCTATATAAATGTAATTAATTATTATTATTATTATTATTATTATCTATATATTGTTTGTATCTGTATGTATAAACCCAATATGGCCAATTTCAAAGTAAAGTCTCTGTGTGTGTGTGTCTGGTTGTGAGTCTGACAATAAAAAAATAAAAAATAAAAAAAATGTTTAATTTGAATGAAAACTTGCACAATTATTAGTACTGTGAAATGCTAGGTGCCTATTAATTTTGAACAAAATAATTCCAGTAGATTTTACTGTGCAGTGATAATAGTTTTGCATTTTTCTCATTAGTGTTCCCCACAGTCAGACAATTGGAAAAGGACAATAAAATTATTGGCCTATAAAATTCACATAATATTCTCAACCCCCTCATGGTGGCTACACTGGGTGCAAGGCAGACAACAGCCCTGGATGGGTGAGGGTGCCTGTCCATTGCAGAGCTCCCAACGACATTAGGTTCACATCACATGTTTACACAGGGAAATTCTTATGCTGGGAAGATCAGATTTTTTTGTTATTGCTTTCAAAGAAACCCTTTTGGCTTCTAACTACTTCTTGTGATTATTCACAAATGTATCTTCCTCAAAGCCCTCCTAGGCATTCATGTTATCTCGCTGTTTGTCTTATCTTTGAGTGCTCTTCATCCTAGCCCCAGGGAATTCTTACCTCTGCTTAGTAAAGGCAAGCCATTCAGACTTTCTCCTGGGATTCCTTCCAGACTCGGAGTCATTCTTACACCTCAGTGCTTCCTGGCAGCTCCTGCAGAGATTGCACCCCAATGCTTGCCAGCACCATTTCAAAGACCAGACATTCAGAAATGCTTCCAGAATTGCCTGCCTTGCAGTACAGACAGATGCCTATACAAATTTGGAGAATGTCCGATTAGTATGACCTCTGAACACTATCTCATTGCGGCACGCCCAAAGAAAGGCCTTAGTTGAGTGGTATGACTTTGTATCCCCAATATTAAATTTAGATCTGCATGCCCCCATGCAGATAGAAATAACCTTGACTGTTCCTCCAACATGAAATCTGTCCCCTCTGAAACACATTCCACTCAACTGAATTCTAGCAGTTCCTCCTTCACACTAGAAATTGTTCCTCTGGAGTTTTCAGTTGCACATAATTGGCGACACTGTTTTCTTTAGCTTGATGGATTCTTGATTAACAAAAGGGGAGAGTGACATAACACCGCTATAACATCTGTGGTGTGTACTATATCTGTGATCTTTAGTTGAACTGTTTTGAAGTTCAAGAAGCAAAAAAAAATCCATAGTTGATAATATTATGTTTTGTATTCCTCCACATTTTTTCACTTTTGTTTTCTCCTTCATATTTTGTCACAGTAATTTTAAAAAATGAGCATTTTTTTCTATGACTGTTTCATTTTCCTGAATGCTAAGTCTTTAAATGACCAGACTATGACTATTCAAAACTTTATACATACAAAGCACACTTCCACTTACAAGGTCAGGGTGCTATACAATGTTTGAGATACTTAAAAATACAATTCCATGCAACTGAAACACAAGTCACATTTTCAAATGTAAAACTCCACACAGTATGCGCATACTGTAGATGTATACACATAGTGATATTTAGGCAGTTTTCATCTGCCTCTTTCTTTCAGCAGTGATCATTAAGATTGAAATTTGTATTATAATTTCTGAGCAAAGGTGTGCTGTGTAGCTAACAAATGTGTTTCTTTTACTGTAAACAGGAAAACTATAGAGTTCAGAAAGAAAAAGCAAGAAAGAAAATGAAATGATATTCCATTTTGTAAGTTGGTATCTAATGTGTATTTTATTATTATTATTACCAACCACTCATTCCACAGACAAAAGACACATGGTCAAAGTACAGTAGCAGTGGTGCCAAGTGCCACAGCTGGACACCGAGAATTGCGTTGTCTGGCATGATAATGATCACACTTTTTTATTTAACAGAAATAACCATAAGACTTTTTTACAGTAACTGAGGGCTTGCTGTTGAATCGTTTATTTATCGCCCGTCTCTTACGTCAAGTGCAGGAGATTCCCAGAAAGTTGTTAAACAATATCTACCAGAAGCAGCCTTTTCTTATTTGATAATGTTTAAATAAGGTTTACAGTGTAAACAAATGGTCTGTGTGTGTTGTAGGAACTTTGGAGTTGTTTGTTTTGTCTTTAATCATGTGTTATGATTATGAATTTACTGTAAGTGCAAGTTTACCATCTTTTCTCACACATTTTAGATTTGACATGGCATGCATAAAATAAATCCTTGATCAATGAAAACTTTCAAGATATGTCCTGGTACACTGCAATCGTTTGTGTATTTTTCATGTCTAATAATTAAGAAAAGCATTGTGTTTGTATGGCACATTATTAGTGTTGTACTGGATTTTGTTTTTCTACAGGGATTGAAATATGTTAGTCATTTGCATGCAGTAGGTCACATACGGCGCTTCATTTAGTGAGCCCGGTTTGATCACGTCCATGGTGTGATGGGTACGACTAATAAGGAGTTCATCAGCACAAGCTTAAACTATTAGGAATGGCTGCAATTGACCCAGTATGAGTGAATGCAAGTGTGTGAATGAGTGTACCATGCGATGGACTGGCTCCAGTTTAATTGTGACCCTCAATTAAGGGGTTGACACAACATTTTAATCATGTAAACAATGTGCAGAAGCGAATCAAAAGGCAATTAAAATGTTTGGCTATATCGGAAAAACTGTATTAATATAAATCGAAGGATGTTATGCTCAGAACCTATGATGTACTAGTGAGACCACATCTGAAATATTATGTGCAGTTCCCATCCCTACACTACAAGAAAGTCATAGCAGCACTTGAAGCTGTGCAGAGGAGTGCCCCTGGTCCATCCCAGGACTTAAGAACATGTCTTACTCTGAGAGAGCTAATTTGTTTAGCTAATAGCTAAGCTGGGATCTAATATCTCCCCCAAATACTTCTTAAAAATCATGTCAAGGTTCTGCTTCAACCACATGGCTCAGTAGTTTGTTCCACAGTCACACAACTCTTTGTGTAAAGTAGTGCTTCTTGGATTCGATCCTAAACGCACTTCCGCTTAATTTCCACTGGTGTCCTCGAATATGCTATTCACCCTTAAGCTCAAAGAATTCAGCTGGATCTAATTTACCAGTACTTTAGAGGATTTTGGGGACCTGCATTAGGTCCCCATGGAGTCTCCTCTGCTTGAGACTAAACAGGTTTATTTCTCTGGGTCTGTCAGAGTAGCACATGTCCTCAAGTCCTGGGATGCGCTTGGTTACTCTCGTCTGCACAGCTTCAAGTGCTGTTATGTCTTTCTTGTAACATGGTGACCAGAACTGCACACAGTACTCCAAATCCAGTATTTCTAGTTCATTATATAGTCTGAGATTTCCCTTGGTTTATGATTATATTTTAATTGCCCTTTAAATTGCTTCTGCACATTGCTTAGATGATGAAAATATTGCCTATTTTCTGAGGTTGCTTTCTGCATGACAGTGTCTCCGATCTTGTATTTATAATCAATGATTCTTTTGCCCACCTTGCCCACCTGTAGCACTTTGCACTTTTCTTTTCTCTTTTAAAGTGCATTTTCCAGGTGTTCATCCAGTCTTTGTGCATTGTTTTTTGTTGCTTCCTTAGTGTCTTTCATTGCTGTAGTTATAGTATATAATCTGCAAGGTTCACAACTTTATTAACTATACCAGAGTTAATGTCATTAATATAAATTAGAAAAAGTAATGGTCCAAGGACAGACCCCTGAGGGACTGATGACCTCATTCCACGTACAGCATTCTCTTCTTCTCTGCATTCTTTGTCTACTGCCAGTTAACCAATTTGAGATCCAGTTTTGCATGTTACCTCTGATGTCTACAGCATCTAGTTTTAGAACGAAAAAAAATGTAAAAATGAAAAGCTAATGCATATGGAGGATATTTAGTGTGCTGAATCAGAGATGGCTGGCCATGTTATTCATGGTCATGCAGAAAATAACAGGAAAATGTTTCTTAATAAGGATGGGGATTTGGTGGTTGTTCTGTATAGTTATTCATTGTGGCTCTTTGTGATCCTAACTCCACTGGACACAAGACATGGACCAACCCTGGATGTGGCAGCAGTCCATCACAAGGCATGCAGGGCCACCTTAGATATGCTGAGTAATTTGCATCGCAGGATATGAGGTAACCGGAGTGCCTAGGGAGAAATGGAGAAAACATGTAAGCTTTCCACAAACAGGTGCTGTACCAGAGTGATTTCACTGTTTAGAATTACAGTGGAATCTCGGTTCACAAACGTCTCGGTACACGTACAACTCGGTTTACGACCAAAAGGTTCGGCAAACTTTTGCCTCAGTTCACAACCACACACTCGGTATACAAACAAGTCAGGTTCCCTTTCGGTTTGTACATGTTCAGTCTCTCCCTGTGCATTTCCTGTGCAGCGAGCAAAAGAGACAGCGAGAGAGCGCGACACACACACACACACACACACACACACACACACACACACACACAGAGGCAGCGCGAGAGACAGAGGCACACACACAGGCAGCGCGAGACAGAGAGAGCCGCACACACACACACAGGAGCACGCCCTAGAGAGGCGAGCACACACACAGGAGTGTTCTAGAGAGACACACACACAGGCGCTCCAGGCTTGCAAAAGAGAGACGAACACACACAGGCGCGGGAGAGAGAGGCGGCACACACACAGGAGCACGCTAGAGAGACACACACACAGGCGCTCCAGGCTGGCAAAAGAGAGACACACGCACACACACACAGGCGGGGAGAGAGAGGCGCGCACACACACAGGAGCGCTAGAGAGACACACACACAGGCGCTCCAGGCTCGCAAAAGAGAGACACACGCACACACACACACAGGCGCGAGTGAGAGAGAGCGAGCGAGGGACGCATAAGGTAGAGATGGCTTGTTTTTGTATTCAGTTGTATTTACAGTGATCGGTTCGTAGCCTGCATTGTTGCAATGTTACTTTTCTTGGTGGTTTATTAAATTACGGATTTTTCAAATGTTCATTTTTTCCCCTGTGCTTAAAACTCATTAAAAAAAAAAGTGTTTTTAGCGAGCGGTTCCTAGCACTATAGTGCGAACTATTGCAGTGTTAGTTTTCTCTGTTGTTCAAGGTTTTCTCGGTGTTATTCAGTGTTTTTACATTTAGTTTACCATTACGCTGTGCATTCTATGGTATAATTAACTATATTTGTGCTTAAAAACTAAAAAATATATACAGTGGAACCTCTAGATACGAGTTTAATTCGTTCCAGAACTGAGCTTGTATAGCGAATTTCTCGTATCTAGAACAAACTTCCCCATTGAAAATAATGGAAATCCAGTTAATCCGTTCTGCACCCCAAATATATTAACATAAAAATCAATTTTCCTAACAAATAACACTGATAAATTATATATACTGAAGTCTACCTTTAATAAATAACACTGGTAAATAATATAACTGATTATTAAAAGAATCAAAACAGGTGTCCAAAGTGCAGTAGAGCATTCAATAAATCTTTAAATAAATAATCCTTAAAACAGTTGTGAAGTGGAGGTTTAAAATACACAAGAATAACAATCCTTTAACACGAGGTTAAAACGTCAAAAGGATGCAGTCTTTAAAAAACAGATGACAATCCCCGGTGCTTCTTCTCTGTTAGCGTCTCACCTGCGGGCTCTGCAACAGGCGAGACACTCTTAATGCAGCTGACCTTCTCTACACCGTCCTGCTTCAGCTGTTCAGCTCACTGTTCAGCTACACGCGAGCCTGCTCTCCTGCCTGCCTGCCTGCCTTCTCTCTCTCTCTCTCTCTCTCTCTCTCTTTTCTTTTACTTTTTCTCCCCCTTAACCGGCTCGCGCTTCTCTATATATGCGGGGAGGACATGGCAGCTGCAGCCCATCAGCCACAGGAACAATCATGGATGTGGGCAGTTTCCCACCTGTGCACTTAAGTGAGAAACGCAGACACCGCAGATCGCGGCTCGCAACTGCTACCACGCCCCCTTGCTAAGCCGCGAGCTATACCCACAGCCTGGCTCGTGGCTCGTTACGCGAGCCAATGCTCGTATTTAGATCTGAATTTTTCGCTCATACTCTCCTCGTATTTTGAATTTCTCGAATACAGAGGTGATCGTATCTCGAGGTTCCACTGTATATATATGCATATAGTTCATACGATCTGGAACGGATTAATTGTATTTACATACAATCCTATGGGAGAAATTGCTTCGGTTCACGACCAACTCGGTTTACGACCAGAGTTTTGGAACGAATTATGGTCGTGAACCGAGGTTCCACTGTATTATTTAGATTATTTTGTGGTTAAAATTCAGCACAGAATACAATAGATGTGAGGCCTGGTGAACAGTGCAAATTCAACAGTCGAGTGAGAAGAGGCTTTATTGATGAGATGGGTTTCGTACTGCATTTCGCAGCAATTCTTGTCAATTGTCACGCAATATTAATTTGTTTTCATTTTATTTTCCTTTTTCAGGAAACAAAGAAGCCATAACAAGGTGAAAAAGGAATTCAACCACTCACTGGATTTTTATATAGTTTTTAAAAATGTATAATGTGAAAATGAAGTGCACATACTTATCAAAATTATTTGTATTTTAATAGTGCTTTAAGCAATTTTAATTGTAATTAATAACTCATTTTATACAAAAAAAGAACTTTAATCCAGATGTAACATGAATCAATTAGTTTAACTGTTATACATTAATATATCTGTCAATAAAAAAAATGTATATATTTATATTAACGTTACAGGTTACTTTTAAATTGTGAGAAATGTCTGATTCATGTTGTCAAATTTGTTTTTGTTGCACACTTGACTAAAACATCTAAACTTTACATGTAAAAAGCGTTTTTTGGAGCCGTGGCTCTCAAAGTGTTTTGGACTGAGGACCACTTTGTCAAAGTTAAAGTTATGAAGGACCACCTGTGGCCAATGGCTACTTATTCTTGGAAATTACATGTTATAATTTTCTCATTCTTTTTCTATATGTACTTCTGTGAAAAATACTGTTAATGACTCGATGTGAAAAGAAGAGGAGTTAGTTTGCAGACTCGAATGGTGAGTAAGTAGGCATGGACAGGGCTGCTTATTGGAAAGCACTTCCATAACCTCCTTAGTGTTAAATGTTTTGTTTTTTTTTTTTCAAAAAAATTTTAAAAGACATTTAATTTTTTTTTGGCTTGAAAAATTACATTTTTTATTAAATCTCATCTTCCTACTGTAAAATGTACAAAACACTAAAAGTACAACGTCAGAAAAGTAAAAAGTATAATAATGATACAAATAATAATGATCAATAATAATCTGAAATGAATAATTATAATGATGATGCTAATACTGTATATACTGTGTGAGATTTGCCCGGACACCACCAGTCGGAAACCACATCTTTATAAAAATCACACATTTATTAATCACAGATTACACAGTCTCAAACAGCACACACAGTGCCCCAAGCACTAATCACCTCTATTACAGACTTCTCTCAATGTCCTTGGCCGCCTCTCTCCTCCAAGGGAGCTTTGTCCTGCTCCCAGACTGTAGGAAGGCAGCGCCTCTTATTCCCGCCTGGATGTGCTCCAGGTGGCTGATGACGTCCTTCCGGCAGCACTTTCTGGTGTGGCGGAAGTGCTGCCCTTTGCACCGGAAGCACTCCAGACGTCCCTGGAAGGCTCTTCCTCCATCTTGCAGAGTGTGGCGGAAGTAAAGGTCTCCCGGGTTCTAGGAGGCTTAAGGCGCCCCCTGGCAGTGGCCACGGGTCCCAACGAGTTGGAAAGTCTCTCCTCCTCTCCCGTGGTCCTCTCCTGCTCCAGGGCAGTTGCCTCGTCATGACCCAGAAGACATAACAGTCACCTTCCAGTCCTTCTAGGCGTCCCGGCCAGGTAAGAACCCCAGCGATCTGCCACAGTGCCCTATCGCCAGCAAAGAACAGTCTTTCGTAGCGGTCTGTCCCGTGAGTATGCAATTCAGACGAAGTGGGCATAATTGGTTTTCTCCCATGGCCTGGTCCTATAAAATATAAAATAGACATAGGGGTGGAGACGTTGCCCTGACGCCACTGTCTGGCTTTTTTCCTTCTGAAATAGGGCCAACGCTCCCCCCTTTGACCAGCACCCTGGTCGCCAAAGCCTTGACACCCACTCCCCTTCATCGGGGTACATACTGGGTTCGCCCTTGCTGACTTTGGAGCTTTGGGTCTTCCTACAGGAAAGGAAAAGACACCTTGCTGTCTGCGCACCTGCAGAGTGACACAAGACTGATGCTGGCTCCGGCGGTAGAGCACTAAGACCCACGGCACTTGTCAGCCAGCGTCTTGGCTCCACCCCTTCCAAGCGATCAGCACTTCATGTCGCTTCCACTGTCAGAGATGCAGCTACTAAATCCTCAGAACCACGCGATCCTAGAACGGATTTGCTCGCACCTCCCTTTTCCTTTATGGTACCAGTTTCACTCACCTGTACCCCCACGATCCTCCGGCCAAAGATTCCAGTGTCGTGCCTCTCTTCCTCATGACGTAAGGTCTGACATGGCGCGACCGCCTTCCTCTCCAGCTCGTCTACAAAGACATGGAGGTCATGTTCTACCTGCTTGATCATCTGCATTAATCGAAGCATCCTCCCTGATTGGTCTTGGTCTGCAGGCAGAAATACAGCATTAGCCAGTGGAGGACTTACCTTAAAATCGGTCCTACTCACCGGCTGTGCATTCTGGAGCTTTCTTCTGGGTACCACCGGATCCTCCCCTTGCTCAGGATGTACGTTCACCGGTCCCATCGTTAACCAAACACCGACGGGAGCACGGCACACACCGTCCAATCCTTTGCCTGTCACAGGGCGGGACTTCCAGTTTGCCGCCATCTTCACCATCCTCCCGAGGGGTGTGTGAGACTCGCTATAGCCACTCTGCCTCGGCTTCTGAAAACGTGGCGGATCCTCCCCTTCCTCTAGCGATGCCGTCCCAGCTTCGCTGACAGGATTGGCACACCCCAGCTACTGACGCGGTTCCAGGTATGCTCCTCCAGACGCGTCAGTGCTTGTGCATACCGCAGTCTCCGGCGACGACGAACGCTGGGGAATCCCCTTCCTCTCTGCCTTGGCTGGCATTGCTCACCCCTCTCGGGTGGAAGACGGCACTCTGGATAATCTCCGACAGCCTAAGGGCGATTCGTGGAATGTCTGCGGTGCATGTGCGGGCCGTCTCCATGCAGGACGTGTGTGTGGCCGACTGAGGTTCCGGGCAGCTCACAAAAATTTTATTTGTTGGGTCCCTCGCTTTGTAAGAAGCGGAAGGTCCTTGTTCAGGCACCATTGTGAGATTTACCCGGACACCACCAGTCGAAAACCACATCTTTATAAAAGTCACACGTTTATTAATCACAGATTACACAGTCCCAAACAGCACACACAGTGCCCCAAGCACTAATCACCTCTATTACAGACTTCTCTCAATGTCCTTGGCCGCCTCTCTCCTCCAGGGGAGCTTTGTCCTACTCCCACTCCCGACTCTGGCTCCCAGACTGTAGGAAGGCGGCGCCTTTTATTCCCGCCCGGATGTGCTCCAGGTGGCTGATGACGTCCTTCCGGCGGAAGTGCTGCCCTTTGCACCAGAAGCACTCCGGACGTCCCTGGAAGGCTCTTCCACCATCTTGCAGAGTGTGGCGGTAGTAAAGGTCTCCCGGGTTCTAGGAGGCTTAAGGTGCCCCCTGGCGGTGGCCACGGGTCCCAACGAGTTGGAAAGTCTCTCCTCCTCTCCCGTGGTCCTCTTAGGCTCCAGGGCGGTTGCCTCCTCATGACCCGGAAGACATAACAGTCACCTTCCGGTCCTTCTAGGCGTCCCGGCCGGGTAAGAACCCCAGCGATCTGCCACAACTGTCAAAATATCTCTTTTGTCTGGTATATCTTTGATCAGGAAAACTGGTTACGTGTACGGTCATTTACACTACACCGTTCAGCATAACAGTTCATCTCAACACCAATTCTTTCAATCACATCATCATTGCGAAATAAATTCAAGTAAGTAAGTGGCTGACAACGTTCACTTTTATTTCTGGCAGCCCCATAATATCAAAGCAAGGTGGTGCTGGTTTATTTGAATGACGATCAACAAAAACCCAAACGCAAGGGTCACTTTTGGATTCTTCCAAATCATTATCGATTTCACTGTCCATTCCAATTTCACTGAGAGGCTCCTAGCATCACTGCTCGTATCGCTGTCAAGAGCGTGACAAACCTGGGCTGCTGAAAAATGTTTCTTACGAGATGTCATTAAAGGCTAGGAGAAGACGCGTCTATACTGTTGCCCGGGTTATGCTCAGGCCTGACACTTACATAAGACACGCCTATACCATTGCCCAAGTATCACTTGAGACTAATGTTGTTAGCATTTTTACAGCCCAATAATCCTTGGCTCTAACGCTTACGAGAGATGCGTCTATGCAATTACCCGAGTGACACTCAGGGCTAACACTTTTAACACTGTTTTTTCACAGCCTGAGTGAGGCACGGGTCTAACACTAAGGAGGTTAATTTAAGCGCCTGTACTACACCCACTGTTTTGAAGGTGTACTAAGAAAGACGACACAAATCCGCACAGAATGCTGTCAAACTCTCCCTGCACCTCAGTCTGTTTTTTGGGTTGCAACCAGTTTTCATACTGCTACTCTATGAGCCACCCTGCTGGTTCTTTTTTTTTAATCAAGAGGTCTCATTCTCTCACCTGGGGCCTCATGTATAACGCCGTGCGTAGAACTCACACTGTAACATGGCGTAAGCACAAAAGCGGGAATGTGCGTACGCACAGAAAAATCCAGATGTAGGAATCTGTGCGTACGCAAACTTCCACGTTCTTCCACTACATAAATCCCGATCAGCGTGAAAGTAACGCACGTGCACGCGCCTTCTGTCCCGCCCCAACTCCTCCTAGAAATACGCCTCTTTGAATATGCAAATCAATATAAATAGCCTTCTGTGAAAAGACAATGGGAAAAGCACAGGGGAAAATGTAAGAATTTCAGCAAATACCAAGTGGAGGCAAAGGAAAAACGTACTATTTGTTGGTTTAAACAGTGGTATAATCAACAAAAGGAAGTTGATCGAGTGACATAGTGTCGGAGAAACTCGAAAGCTCAAGTTCACAAAGTCGCACAGTGCCCAAAATAAAAAAAGGAGTCACATATCAAAGTTGCCATGAAAAGGCGAGTCGTAGCCCACTGTCTGACTGTCATATGAAAGCTTATTAGGGTACAGAGAAAAAAAAATAGGCACACAGTGGGGAAAAAAGCATGAAATGTCAACTTTAATCTCGAAATTTCCACTTTAATCACGTACTTTATTTTGTCATTAAAGCAGAACATCATAAACTTCATCTTAAAATTGTTTATTTTACTAGTTTCTCAAATTCCATCATAACTAAAGTAGCACGTTAAATGCTTTGTACTGTATTTGATCTTCTATGTGCTCTGTGTGTGTGAATCACTACGTGCTTCCGTTCTTTCTCCGACAGGACACAGAATCCATTACATTCATGATATTACAGCTCTCTGAATAATTAAAATACTGAGATGTATACGTGATATCTTTTTCATGATGATAGGAATGAAAGCATGTTATTAAACAAAAGAACACAATGGCACAGTGATTGTTCATATCTCACGCAAGATGCTTGCTGCGCCATGCGCGACCTTCAATGAAATAATTTATTACAGAAGTACTGTCTCTTTCACACATACTAACCTCCAATTCCTGTCCATACTTTTCTTTATCCAAATACGCAATCGCCACACAATCAGCTCTGTAATAGACGTTAAGTCATCTGTAAGCTTAGAACGCCGATTCTTCAAAACTTTTAAGGAACATTGAAATATCTTCGTAGTACGTGTTTAATTATTCTATTCATCTATTCTTCCAGTGTTGCATCAGCACCAGCAAGAATACAGCATGAGGCAGGAATAATCCCTGAACTAGCTAGCGCTGCGGCACCGTGTCCTCACATGTTTAATTATTAACAATACAGATTATTTAAATGAAGTTAAAGTTTTATCTGTATAATATAATCAACATATTTTTCTGCATTTCATCTTAAAAATAATATCGTCGTCATACACGCTTTATAAAGTGGCGCAGGTTGTGCAATATTATAACTGTAGTGCAAGTTTACAGTGAGGTAATTGTACTTATAAGAAAAAACAGTTCTACAAGGAGCACTTGATTGAGTGCATTTATAGTTCTTGGGATGAAACTGTTTGTGAACCGCGAGGTCCGTACAGGAAAGGCTTTGAAGCATTTGCCTGATGCTGTATACCGATAATTCTCTTTCCGATCAGTGGCTGCTGTGATTCCCCACTCAGATACAGTGATATAAATACTCCGAGTGGTGCAGTGAGAGTAATATGGAAAAAGATGATCCGCTGTGGCAACCCTTAACAGGAGCAGCTGAAAGAAGAAGAAGATGCAGTGAGAGTAACAACGCTAAAGCAGTTATGGTATTTGGAATACTATGGCTATTCCCTGGAC
This sequence comes from Erpetoichthys calabaricus, assembly GCF_900747795.2. Lineage (NCBI taxonomy): Eukaryota > Metazoa > Chordata > Cladistia > Polypteriformes > Polypteridae > Erpetoichthys > Erpetoichthys calabaricus. The sequence continues at coordinate 59,476,808 of NC_041397.2, read as the reverse complement.
CATTATACTGCTACAGGTTAATTACAATCAGATGCATTACTCTAATAAACAGTATGCAGTTAGTTTCAGTGTATTTATAAAGCCGCATCAGGAATGTGGGTCTAAGAAAGAAAGGGTAACCACACAGGAACAGTAGCACTGCTTTGACACTGGGTGCCGCCAGTCTGCAAAACCGAGCGGAGAAAAAAGAAGAAGGACGCCTCACGCCTGGACAAACTGGTGAGGAAAGCAGGCTCTATTGTAGGCATGGAGCTGGACAGTTTGACATCCATGGCAGAGCGACAGGCGCTGAGCAGGCTCCTGTCAATAGTGGAGAATCCACTGCATCCACTGAACAGTATCATCTCCAGACAGAGGAGCAGCTTCAGCGACAGACTGCTGTCACTGTCCTGCTCCACTGACAGACTGAGGAGATCGTTCCTCCCCCACACTATGCGACTCTTCAATTCCACCCCGTATGGGTAAACGTTAACATTATTCAAAGTTATTGTCTGTTTTTACCTGCATTTTTATTACTCTTTAATTTAATATTGTTTTTTGTATCAGTATGCTGCTGCTGGAGTATGTGAATTTCCCCTTGGGATTAATAAAGTATCTATCTATCTATCTATTTAAATGGAGTTACAGTTATGTATCTAAGTTTCTGTAACACCAGTATAGCTCACCAGGCAGTTCAAAAGAGTTTTGATGTTTAGTGTCTCAAAATCAGCCAGGAGGCTAAGGAGCACCAGCACTGGAGTTAATGAGAATGCAGTTGTTGAGCAAGTTGCAGGGAAACAAGTCACTGAAGCTTTTTGATGGTAAATGAAGATGAGAGATGACAATTGAGATAAAGGCTTCTTCAATAAGTGGGCACCTCGTGTAGTAATGAAACACTGATACTTCGCTACTTCACCCTTCAGAACTGGCCAAAATGAAGTTTAATGTGCTGCTTGCAGTCTGATGATGTTCTCCATGGGGGGGAGACTGGCGTGAGGCATTATCACTCGTTCAGGGTGACGTTCCCACTCTTATTTTTTATAATTCCTCCTCACACTACATGAGTTTTCTGAAGATTTTCCAGTATAGCCAGCATTTAAATAATCTTAGGGTGTGTGCTCCTATGACCACCACTCATACTGTCTATTTTGATAATCCCCTAGGACAGGGGTCCCCAACTCTGGTCCTGGAGAGCACCAGTGGCTGCAGGTTTTCATTCTATACCCTTTTTCTTGCTGCTAATTAACTTCTTTTGAATTCATTTTAATTGACTTGCATTTTAAGATTTGTTCCTCTGAATTGCCTCACTTCTTTCCTTAAATGGCACCCAAACAGAAATGAAATGTGAAGTGAGGGATCTAACAGAAGACCAACTAAGTCAGAGCCTCAAACTCCAACCAATTTCACTCCAACCAGTTGCATAATTAGGCGCAGCATCTTGTTGTTAATTAAACCCGTTCTTTAATTCCATTGCTTGTTTCTGCTCTCATTGTGCAATAGCATACATTTACGAAATTGTTGATTTTTCTCATTTCTAAGAGTACTCTTAAAATATTTTGGGGACCTGAGCAGATCAACATTCCTGAGACCTTTGCCTTTCTTTATTTTCAGATATTGTATGATCCCTACTGTTTGCTGGTCATGTTTTAGCTCATTTTGTATCTCATTATTGTCAGTCAGTCATTGTCCAACCCACTATATCCTAACACAGGATCACGGGGGGTCTGCTGGAGCCAATCCCAGCCAACACAAGGCGCAAGGCAGGAACAAATCCTAGGCAGGTCACCAGCCCACCGCAGGGCACACACACGCCAAGCACACACTAGGGACAATTTAGAATCGCCAATGCACCTAACCTGCATGTCTTTGGACTGTGGGAGGAAACCGGAGTACCCAGAGGAAACCCACGCAGACACGGGGAGAACATGCAAACTCCACACAGGGAGAACCCATGAAGCAAATCCAGGTCTCCTTACTGCAAAGCAGTAGCACTACCACTGCGCCACCATGCCGCCCTGTTGTTTGCCAGTTAATTAAGGAAAAATAAAACAAGAGGTCTGAGTCTTCAAGAGCAAGTCAGTTACAATTAATTCAGAAGAAGTTAATTAGCAGCAAAAACTGCTCACTAATTAAGAAAAGGGTTAGAATGAAAGCCTGCAGCCACAACGGCCCTCCAGGACTGGAGTTTGAGATCCCTGTTTTAAAGCAATTATTCCACTAAACTGCACATCCCTCAGGACAACACTAGATGGCAGCATTGCACGTCACTTTTGCTTTATGCTCAGGCTCTGCTGCCACACCAAACATACAGTACACTCAATAGTCGGCCAGCTGACCTTACCTGGTTTTGTTGTTACTTCTTCAATATTATTGTTGAATAAAATTGGTTTTTTTTCTTGTAACTTTCTCTTTGTTAGCTCGTAAAGTATGTTGAGCTACATTGTTGTATGAAAATGTGCTATATAAATAAATGTTGTGAAGGCATCTGAGGAGATTTACAGGGGAGAGGAGGCAGAAATGGTGGCTTACACTACAGAGTTCATTGGCATCCAGAACTTCCACCACTCAAAACAATCACAGGACGCCTGAAGACATGTCTTATTTATTCATTTTATTTTGGGTACTATCTGTTACATTTTCTCCCTCCTAGAGACCACTACGTTAACCGAAACTGATCCCCAAGTGAATGATCACACCAAGATTAATATGCCTGATCACCACACTGAACAATGAAATACAAGACTCTGAGTCTCAGTTCTACATTGAATAATACCATCAAAAAGAGGCCAGAATGCCTCCTTGTGCATAAACTGCATGCAGGACATTACCTCGGTAAGGGTGTAGGGCACGAAATGCATGGAGAACTCTAGTTACGCTTCATAGTCTTATGTGGGCGCTAAGACGGAAGCTGCTGCAGCAGAAAGCCAGTGAAAGTGGTGTCATCATCGTTGTCTGCGTAGAGGCCATTGCGGTTTTCATGGACTTGAAGCCAGATTTGATCTCCTTTATTCAGCTTCAGAAGAGAAGAGCCAGAGGCATGGAGGCTTTTGGAAAAATCGTTACTGTTGTACGTATACTGAATGATGTTGCTGTTCTTCCTTAGTGTCACCCACATATCTGTTTTGAAAACCGTAATGTGGTAAGTAAAGAAGTAGAGTCCAGAAAGAGGGGCAGTGAATTTACCCGACTCTGTACTGTATGCCTCTTGGTCATTATACCAGACATGGGGGAATATAATCGGGGAGCCAGGAGTCGGAAAGCCATCTTTTAGGCCCACGTGGAATCCAACTACTCCAGTGAATTGTTCTTGCTGAATAAAAGATCCTGGAGGTCCAACTTTACCTGGGGGGCCAATTAGACCTCTTTCTCCACGTGGTCCTATGAAACAATAAAACAATCTTGTCAGTAAGAATTCATGAAGAATTTATATACACTAATGCAGACCTTCAGCTACATTAAAACCACTGACAGGTGAAGTGAATAACACAGATTATCTCATTACAGTGACGCCTGTCAGGGGGTCTGATAAATTTGACTGCAAGTGAACAGTCAGTTCTAGAAGGTGAAGTGTTGAAAGCAAAAAAAAATGGGCAAGCATAAGGATCTGCGTGCCTGTGATGAGGGCCAAATAGTAATGCCTAGATGATTGAGTCATGGCATCTCCATGAGGTGTTCATGGTATGCAGTGTTTAGTACTTACCAAAAGTGGTCCAAGAAAAATTACAACCATTGAGCCAGCACCAGGGTCGTGGACAGCAAAGGCTCACTGATGTGTCTGGTCTGATCCCACAGAAGAGCTACTGTAACACCAATGGCTGAAAAACATAATGCTAGCCTTCAGGGAAAGACGCACACAGTGCATGGCACCTCGCTGCGTATCCACTGACTGGTTGGAGCGCCCATGTGAACATCAGAACTGGACCAAGGAGCAATGAAAGATGGTGACTTCATCTGATGAATCACGTGGATGACTGGGCACGTGTGCTTTATAAAAAAAAAGCTGGCAGCAGGATGGAAGAAGGTAAGCCAGTGGAGGCAGATGTTGCTCTGGATGATGTTCTGCTTGGAAACCTTAGGTCCTGGCATTTGTGTGGATGTTACTTTGACACTACCACCTACCTAATGATTGTTGCGGGCCACATACACCCCTTCATGGGTATTCAGTAGTCCCTGATGGCAGTGGCCTCTTTCAGCAGGATAAAATGCCCTTCCACACTGCGTAATAATACAAATGATTAAATTATACATTTGTGATGTTCCATGAATGTTAGACTCTAAATGAGTCAAAATAATCGATTCACTTAAATGAGTAATTCAAAAGAGTCAAACCAGTAAAGTGAATCGAAATGCCCCTCTCTGCTACAAGTACCATCTTTTCCACTTCTGGTGATTTATTACTCCCACCTGCTGAACAAAACACTGTGTGCTTTTCTCCTGATTTCTCTCTGTCTATCCAGCCATTTTCTTAATCCACTTATCCTGGGTTGGGGTGGGCGGCAGGAGCCTATCCTAGCAATCATTGGGAGCAAGGCAAGAACAACACTGGGACTGAGAGCTCATCCATTACCCTACTATATACACAGACACAGAATCGCAGAACAACGCCAATTCACTTAACTTACTTGTCTTTGGACTATGGGGGTGAAACTGGAGCCCTAGGAGGAAATCCACATGAACACGAGCAAACTCCATGCAAGGAGCACCCTGGATGCTAACCCCAGTCTCCTTATTGCCATGGCAGCCTTGTTGACACCATGCCATCCTGATTTCCCTAAATCTTTCTGTCTTACTCTCCTGTCAAAAAATTAAATATCGTGATCTGGGGAGCACAAGTACCAAAATACTTTCAAAAGTTGCCCACTAGTGGGGGAGAAAACAAAGTCAAAAACCCTGACTAGAAACCCAAAGGGCTGAGACAAATCCTTATAAAATAAAAGGTTTACTTTAGCAAAAAGGCTGTGCAAAGCTCCAAAGAGCACAAAGGAGATGCCTGAAAAGGCAGAGCAGTACACAGTAAACAAAGCACTGATACAGAATCCCAAAATCAAAAACAGAGCAGAGGTTTAAAAAGATCAAAAACCACAGGAAATCTAAAGATGAGGCCAAAAACAAAGCACAGGCTAAAAAATCTGGGGAATCACAAAGCAATAGCAGAAGCAAAAAGCAAAATAACACTCCACTACAAGTGCATTCAAGGAACCGCCAGGAATTATGGGAGGCCCTCTCTTAAATAGGGTGGAGGGCTGTTCCTGGTGGTGACTGGCAGGTGGCCCCGCCCTTGGGATCCACCCACAAAACACAAGGGCTATTACCTAGGCCACGCCCCTTTCCCAACACACATACACAGAAAAAGATACACAACAGAAACATTAATACAAAGTAATAATACAAAATTAAACAATACTGACACAAAAGACAACTGTGAACACCAGCCAGGGGGAAAATGCTGGCTGAAACATGACAAGATATATCACAATGTTAATAAAAATTTGTGACCCACAATCATCTTAATAATATCACAGAAATGAACAAAAGACTTGCCATTTTGTTGACTCATTCTTATAAAGCAGGGCATTGCAAACTTTTGAAAACGGCAGCCCTCCGGGACTTATCCAGTTGTATTGCATATGTAGTGAATAAAAAATACTGCTTCACTACTTCTTAATTTTTTTATTGAATATACCTACTTAATTTATACATCTATTTCTCAGATACATAACAAGGTGTGTGTGTGTGAAGAATGCGCTTGTTTTCAGTTTTTGCTGATGACATCTTTGACGTCTACATTGATGCAAGTCATTTCCAGGCGCAATGAATTTGATAATTGTAGTTTATTTCAAAATTTGTTTTGATTGCTACTGTCACCGTAAATTCAACTTCACATGTGTATGAAGTCGTGAAAGGGAGCAGCACTCTCAAAGCTTCGGTAGAAAGAGATGGATAGGGCTGTTAAACTGACAGGCAGAACTGCACTCACTGGCCACTTTATTAGGTACACCTGTTCAACTGCTTGTTAACACAAATGTCTAATCAGCCAATCACAGGGCAAGAGCTCAATGCATTAAGGCATGTAGACTTTGTCAAGACGACCTGCTTAAGTTTAAACCGAGCATCAGAATAGGAAAGAAAGGTTTTTAAGTGACTTTGAACGTGGCATGATTATTAGTGCCAGACGGGCTGGTCTGAGTATTTCAAAAACTGCTGATCTAGTGGGATTTTTTACCATCTCTAGAGTTTACTGAGAATGGTCTGAAAAAGGGAAAATATCCAATGAGCAACAGGTCTCTGGGTGAAAATGCCTTGTTGATGTCAGAGGTCAGAGGAGAATGGCCAGACTGGTTTGAGCTGATAGAAAGGCAACAGTAACTCAGATAACCACTTATTACAACCAAGGTATACAGAAGAACATCTCTAAATGCACAACATGTCAAACCTTGAAGCAGATGGGCTGCAGCAGCAGGAGACCACACCGGGTGCCACTCCTATCAGCTATGAACAGGCAACTGAGGCTACAATTCGTACAGACTTAACTAAGCTGGACAATAGAAGATTGTAAAAATGTCGCCTGGTCTGATGAGTCTGATGAGTACGTGTGCAGAAGAAGCAATTTATGGAAACTTCCCATCTCTTCTCAAACTTTTTCAAATAAGCATAACTGTTACACGTTAGTGTTGCTAAAATTTACGATTTTCACAGCAGTGTTAACAATGATTTTCAAATCATCTGACATACTGTAGCTTTTCATACTAATGCCTCTCTGTGAAGACTGCAGTGAGGCCATGATGCATTTGGACTTAGTTAAGAAACTCAAGTCACAATACCCCTATTTGTACCGCACATAGCGCATGCACTGTCTAGGCTTATGCCAGTACAATATATCCACTGCAGATCCTTCATTTTTATATAAGTATCTATAGCCAGGAAAACATCCTTCCTGGGAATAATCGGTTCACAAAAAAACATATCTTCACGCAATTGTTTGTTTCATAGAAATCGTATGAAAACAATCGTTTGAGACAACCCTTGTACTCCATTGGACTCATCCGGAAGCAACGGAAAAAATGTACTCGCCATAACTCTTGATAAGCTGATCTTCTACCACAGGGACATTTAATCGATTCTGTGTGCAACCGTGTTATTGGATGGTGGAATTGATTCAACTTCTTTCAGGGTCATAGATAGATAGATAGATAGATAGATAGATAGATAGATAGATAGATAGATAGATAGATAGATAGATAGATAGATAGATAGATAGATAGATAGATAGATAGATAGATAGATACTTTATTAATCCCAAGGGGAAATTCACATGGGTCATGTCATCAAACATAACTCCACCATCATCTTTTATCGCCTTTCCAGATTGTGCAATTTGCAAACTAATGAGGTTTGAGGCATGCATAGTTTTTTCGTTGATGCTGGTGAAATGAGAAGCTTATTTTTCAATGTATTTAATTTAGTTGTTTTAGTTTCCTTTTGAGAAAGCCTGGACACCTTGTTTCAATATGCCAAAGTAAGTTTTCCGGTCACATACTCTCATTTGTGAGAATTTCACAGTAAACAATGCACTGTGGGCATGGATCTCCTTTGTCACCATTCCATGCCAATCCCTAAGTAGTCAGAATCATACATTCTCACTGTTTTTCGCTGATTTGTTAATTGGGGACTTGTTGAAGGCTTTCCTCTGATTGTCCGTTTCATCTGTGGCCAACCTAAAATAAACTTGGGGGGGAAAAAAGAAATAACAATTTGAGAAACGCTTATTAAATTAACAAAACACTAATTATTTATTTGCACTTACAAATGACTAAGTTGCATCGAGTGGGAAAGAAGGGATCACATGCTAAAAAATCGACGCAAACAAGTGGCCACCTCGATTGATCTAACCAAACACATCGTTAAGTTCACTGGGCTGTGCCAGTAATGTGCCGCATGCTCGTCTGCTCGCTTACAATTTCGAGCTGCAGGAAGTAATGGAGTGTAATTGCTATGGAATATTTAACTCGAGAGTTGACTGATAAGCAATTCCAAGTCGATTTAGTACATATCAGAGAGTAACTATGTAGAGTTGGTGATTCTCATGTGATCCGTAACTAAATCGACTCTGAATGGTCCAACCCTTGACTCTCAGTGTCAACATTTTCGACATTTAGACTGGAATCCCAGCTATAGAGAAGACAGTCCAAAATAGAGAAACATGCTTAACTAAGAAGATGTGAACTTCTGAAATGATGATGTTTATAAACTGTGCAAGCTGAAGAATTTCAACATATGGTGCTCTGTAATGCACAATGGTGGCTAGTGGTGTTCTCGTGTTGTCTCATTTTGTATTTGGTGTTGATGGTTTATTGCACAAAAGTCATCACATTAAAGATTGAGCCATTATTGTAGCAGGAAACCAAGATAAAACAGTCGGAGCACTAGAAAGGATGAAAAATGAAATGGCCAGATGAGTGCACCAGGGTGGCATGCTGTAGGACTTCCCTGTTCTCTAAAAAGAAGCCTCACTTTGCCCAGAGCCTTGGCTCGCTATGCTTTGGGTCTCTAGAACAGCATGTGGAAGGGCGCTGGCATCTCCTCGAGTGCTTCTGTGGCCTTGACCCACCGAGTGCTGTCTAATTTGTGGCCAATATAAACTTCAGATTAGGGTCAAACGAGGCTCTTAATGGCCTGGCAATGTGGAAATGGCTTACACTTGGGGACATGAGGAAGGAGAATGGCACGTTGTACTCAAGATGCACAAATCCAGTTCTGCTCTCACTAGCTTGGTATAACATTTACGAAGTGTATCTTCTGACCTGGATCTCCTTTTTCACCCTTGGGTCCATATGCTCCATCCCTGCCATCTCTGCCCGGAAGTCCTTGTGAGCCTGGCATACCAGGAATGCCGGCAAGACACGGATTGTCCGCCGCCGAGTAGACAGATATGATATTGACAAGAGCGCACAAATACAGCAATGCCACTTGGGCCATCTCTTGAGGATGTCTGTAAAAAAATACAAAATATAAAATGTTGAAACGGGGAGTCAAATTATACAGCTGGATGTGAAAAGTCACACTCAACACTTCTTCATAAAGGTGCACAATAAGGAGAAAGTGACCAAATTGACGTTACTCATTAAGGTCAGTGAGACCTGGGAGCTGCACCACAGCCATTACGTAAAAAGAAAACAAAGAGAATTTAAATAGAAAATGTCACCAATCGTCCACCACATTGACGGCTTTCTGTAAGGACCAGCAGGCAGTGTGTCCTAATGGCTGTGAAGCTGGACCCCACGAGGCCGCAGGCTCAGTCCTCTGCTCCTAGGTGACATGTTTAATCCAGAACTGCTCCAGATCTATAAGATCTATGAGCATCCTGCAGCTCTTCACTTACTGTATTTAGTGCCTTGGGCTGCTGTTCACTATTGACATCATAGAAGGCCTCCGAGTTTTTGCAGGCCTGTCTCAATAAATTTCAACATGTACGCATGTCTGAGCAGTTGCTGAGTCATTGGACTTTTAACCCTGGACTGCCACTTCAGTCTCCATGCCACTCATGGAGACATCTCCCTTTCTCAGATCCACGTTCCCCTTGAGACACTGAATTGAACTCACGTCACTGGATTCCATTGCTTAGTTCCATGTTCTGTCACCGTGCAAAAGGACAATGCCATCATCTCAATGGGTTTCTAACTGCAAGGGGGCACTACTTGTTCACAAACTTCTTCATATCTCAGCTCTTAATCCTTCCTTAAGAGAGCAGCAGCACAATGTGATCAGCAGGACTAGGGCACCAGA